>NW_025335941.1:37300707-37336834 GCF_004798865.1 Varanus komodoensis
GGCATCCGGTCCTCTCACTTTCTGGCATGAGAGTGGTATCATCTGCATATCTGAGGTTGTTGATATTTCTCCCAGCAATCTTAATTCCAACTGGTGATTCATCTAGCTCCACCTTTCTCATGTTGTGCTCTGCGTATAAGTTAAATAGGCAGGGCGACAGTATACAGCCTTGCCGAACTCTTTTCTCAATTTTGAACCAATCAGTGGTTCTGTGTCCAGTTCTCACTGTTGCTTCTTGACCCGCATATAGGTTTCTCAAGAGACAAATAAGATGGTCTGGGACTCCCATCTCTTTAAGAACTTGCCACAATTTGTTGTGATCCACACAATCAAAGGCATTAGCGTAGTCAATGAAGCAGAAGTAGATGTTTTTCAGGAACTCCCTAGCTTTCTCCATGATCCAGCGTATGCTGGCAATTTGATCTCTAGTTCCTCTCCTCCTTCGAAATCCTGCCTGTACTTCTGGTAGTTCTCGGTCCTCATACTGCTGGAGCCTAGCTTGTAGGATTTTGAGCATCACTTTGGTAGCATGTGAAATTAGTGCAATGGTGTGGTAGTTTAAACATTCCTTTGACACAAGTTTATGACATTTGTTCCTAAGAATCCTCAAATCTCAAGTGAGGTGCCTTGGCTAGACCAGGGCCACTGAGGTTCATTCAGTATTATTTGGCTTTACATGTTGATTAATCACAATAATCACCAAGCCTTGGAGTTGTGCTCACTCACTGTTTCTGAAAGTAAACTTATCCCATCTGTGACGCCACAATCTACATTAAGCAGCAGTTTCTTTTTCTTCTTCAGGTTCAATAATTTGTGCATAAGAAGAGATGGAATGACATGTGTGCCCTTCTAGCAATATGAGGATGCAGTATGGAAGTGGTAGTCCAAAATATGCAGAAAGCACAAGGCTGGGGAAGGCTTCTTCAAGCATTGTTGAGATGGGTTTGGACTGCCAACTGTACTAATAAATAACTATTCTTACATAGTATGTGGACATTGATCCTTTAAATCTTAGTCGGAGTATCATGCTCATGAGTTTGATGAGTTTTTTTAAATAAATAAATACAATGGAACAGGTATGCATCCGATATTCTGATATTGCCCTCAGATATATTTCACTATAGCCTTTTCTATTTAAAATATATTTATATACCACTTTCCATTTTAAAAAAATCCTAAAGCAGTTTACAACAAACTATGATCCAATATGCTATTATAAAGATAGGTTAATGCTTGGGAAAACCTAGAATAAACAAGTTTTTAATATTATAAAAACCCATAAAATTCATAAAATTCAAAAACTCATAATTCTTTAAAAAAAAGGCTATTTGACACAGTTAATGGAGTTGGAATAATGTACTCTTAAACTCTGTAATTAAATTCTAAAAAGATGCAGCTGCCATATTCTCTGACCAATTTGGAAGCCTTCATCATACCTTTGCAGTCTGGGCATGTCAACACTCATTTCTGGCTGCTCAATGCAGAGATAACATATGCCGAGCATGGGAATCATCTTACAAATTCACAGGTTATCAAGCTAAACCATAAGCCTTTTTTTTGTACCCCTACCAAATTATGAAATTCATTCACCCAGCTGGTTGATCTAAAGGGACCATTCTATCTTTTTTCCCTGCATATGAATACAGGAAAGTGCCTCATAGCAACTAGCCCTGAGTGTTCAATTCTGATTGTCACGAAGGAGCACTGCCAGACTATGAGAAAATGTCTCAATGCCCTAGAAAACAAGATGCAGCAAATCCCCAGATCTAAATCATTCTATTTATAATACTATGTCAGTAGGAGCACCAACAAGAGAGGTCGTGCTCTAAAGACTCTACTACAGCCATTTGAAAGCAGCTTTCCACAGGAACATGAGATCCCCAGGAGTACCAAGAGCTCAGGAGGCGACACCTGCACAAGCTTTGTCAAGGCCAGATTCATATCCCATTCCACCAAGAGCTTTTAAATTAAGAGACCTGGAAGAATATCCATGTCTTGCTCTTTCCTTCTGGAGTCAACTGAATCAAGGTAATCATACTACACAGAAGTGTCATATGTGCTAGCCTCTGTTCATATGGAGCATTTGCTATGGATTTATTCAAAATGCATCCAATATTGTAGCTTTGTTCAGTCCCTCCACCCTCTAACACCAGATATTTTTCTTTTGCTTATCTGTAGACAATGTGGTTCTGCCTTTGTCAGCAACATATAAACAGCTTGAGGTAACTTTTGTAATTTTGGACTAGAACTGACAAACAAGGATAGTCTGTGCCCACACCAGTTTTATAACATTTTGCAACTAATCTGGAAGTGAAGTCCTTTCTATTTGCCCTTCTACCTGTCAAGTAACTATAACTGGAACTACAGGTTGGAACTATAACTGTCTCTTGCTCTACTTCTTTTCCTTTCCTACCCATTTCTGCCTGCATGGTCCAACCTTTCACAAGCAGCTGAGCTTCCCTTAAGCTAGAACCCAGTTCAGCATTTTATCTGGCCACCAGGAACACCCTGCATCCTGTCAGAATTTGAGATCTCATATGTTACAAATTACATGCCTTTGATCACCCCATCATATTTCTGTGGCAGGTTCTCTGGTTGCTAGGGTTTAACACTTTGGCAGCTTAGCAACAGATATTTCTTTATTCCACTCATGAGTGGATCAAGCCAATGCAGAAATAAAAACAATAGCGACTTTCCTTCATCTTTGTCAACCTATCATACAACCTAACAAAAAGGCTTCTATCCTAAAATCAAAAACCTATTATCAGAAAGGTGAGATTACCACACTGGACAATTACAGTTAAATTGTACTACATGATCAATTGCACTATAGCCACTACATGACTATAAACATGTCAGTTTTGCAAATATGTTTATCAAACTGAGCTTGACAGAAGGGCATTTTATATCATGGGTGTGCAATCAGGCTGTTTGCCAAAATTCAGGAGATGATCAACTCAATGCAGGGCTCTTCTGAAGGAGACATCTAATCTGAACCCTCCCAAAGCTTTCTTAGCAATTTGGAGAGACACAGTATACCCAGGGGAAAAAATGGCACATTTCTTCCCACTTTGTCCATACAAGAGAAAC
The DNA here is from genome assembly GCF_004798865.1 of Varanus komodoensis. Taxonomy (NCBI): domain Eukaryota; kingdom Metazoa; phylum Chordata; class Lepidosauria; order Squamata; family Varanidae; genus Varanus; species Varanus komodoensis. The sequence continues at coordinate 37,303,798 of NW_025335941.1, forward strand.
ATCGAGGCAGGAGGAAAAGCAGGTGGTGTAGTTTTGTGACTGAGATTTCTACCTTCTAATTACAATAAATGGTTTGTTCAGAGCTCTCTAATCATAGCACTTTTTGGAAGGGATAATATATTGTAAAACTGATCCACTGTTCTGTGTTCTTTGCTAGTTCTCCCTGACAGAATCAGGGGTGTTAAAAGACTTTTCATCAGGCCTCTAGGGTCCTTTGACAGTGTAGCTTTGGATGTTTGATTGGCAACTGCTGGATGTTCAAGGCTGTTAGCCTCTGCATGCTTCCCATCCATCCATCATCCCTGTTCTATTGTAATTGGTTACTTTGCTGACAAGTGAGTGGAAAATTTACATTGTTCTAGATTCAATTTCTAGCTCATTTTTATGCTAACTGCAAAGTAACAAAAAACATCAGGCAGGAGAAGCAACAAAATTTAAGACTCCCCTTCCACAAAAACTGCTACACTTATCCTACGTAAATTTTTCAGACTACTTAACTGAGGCTTTTTGCACACTGCAACAATTTCCCAGAAAACACGTATGGGCATAAGTACATTAAAAAAAACCCCATGAATTCTGCTCTTGCACAAAAATCCTTGTACCTATTCTTTTTGAACTTAGCAGACTTATTCTCCCCCAAAGAAGTAGCAACTACACCCATAAATCTCATCCAGTTTTGCTAAGAAATAGATTTACAATACCTTTAAAAAAAAAAACAGTATTTAAAAGGCATCTTCTATACCAATTTGGCAGGTCTCATCTCCTTCAGTCGGAGCTACTACATCTGCAGATTTCATCCAATTTTGTGAAAGAGAAAACAAGTTATAACCAGAAACAACTCAGAAAGCAGAAAGAAATATGATGGGTTGTTGGTCTAAATTCTTAAAAGACAGGCAAGTAAAGGCCAATATCAGATGCTTCCCTCTTGACTGAAAGCACTTGCTACTGCAATGTGCTGACTGATGTGATATCACACATCACCAACAGTCAGGGGACTGCAACTATCGCATTCTAATCATAATTATGCTCTCCCATAAAGAACCACCAGAAGCCAAACCACAAAGTACAGGTCAAATTGGTTTTGTGCAATGATATCTTTGCGATCCTTCACTTGAAGTGTATCATCTGTTCCAATTCTGCTAATCAGCATCTTGTGTGAGCTCCCAGGGATGAGCACAGTCTCTACATAACTCTACATAACAAAGTGATGTGTGTACTGAACCTGTACGTGCAAAAACCTCCACTTAGTTCTGCGAGCACCTCTACTGAAAATCACACTCGTCCTAACTGTCAAAAACATTTTTCTCAGAGGAAAACCCATGCAAGCCATCAAAAATTATGAGCAACAGAAACAACTCTTTCATCCAACTTTGGATGGTAGACAGGAATACACTGGATTGATAAGATACTATATGAATCTTTATATAGAACTTCATCAGTTAGTGCACTGCAAATCATAGCTACTCTTTTAAAAATAATGTTTAAGGATACCGAATGCTGACAAAATGACATGAATGACCTGACATAATCCAGGTCACACAATCCTTCCTCCACCAGACTGATTTATGACAATCACCTAAAGGTGGAGATTAATATCTAATTTTCTCTTTTAAACATAAGAACACAAGAAAAGTCATGCTAGATCAGACCAAAGACTCATCTAGTCCAGCACTCTGCATACACAGTGGCAAACCAGCTGCCCACAGGATCCTGCAACCAAGACAGGTGCAAGACCCCTTCTGCCCAAGCTCTTCAGCAACTGATATATGAAGGTATGCCACCTCTGGTAAAGGAGGTAGCACATGGACAACAAAGCTAATCGCGACTAATAGGCTTCTCATTCATGAACCTGTCCAATTCCTTTTCAAAGCCATGCAGATTAGTGGCCATCACCAATTCCTATGGCAGTGAATTCCATAGCTGTGTGAAGAAGTACTTCCTTTTAGCTTCCTTCCCACCAATCAGCTTCATGGAATAACCCTAGGTTCAAGTGTTATAGAAGAGAGGAAAATATCTTCCTCTCTAATAATCTCCACACCAAACATTATTTTAAACACTTACGCCTCCCCCTAATCTCTGTTTTTCTAAACTGAACAGTTGTTGTAGCTGCTCCTTATTTGGAAGGTGTTCCAGCCCTCTGATCATTTTTGTTGCCCTTCTCTGCACAAAACAGATTGAATATGCTCCCAGTTGCCTTCTCATCAAACACCTAGTAACCTTGAAATTTAAGTATGACTGGGAATATGGTGAACAAATTATATACATAAATATGTATGCCACTCACAATGTTACTTCTAAAAGAGATGTCTAGTATCTATTCAACTTTTCTAAGAGATATCTAAAACTTACAGTGCACCAAAGAATGTGTATGTATTCCTAATACAGTTTCAATTAACATTTACTTCCTATACAAATTTGCTTTAGAAACTGTAGACAGCTGAAGTACAACATATAATCAAAATGTGAACATTCTGATTGTATTTATCTTCCTGTATCTGATGTTAAGGTAATAAAACATAATTGTCTATATAAGCACATGTTTCAACATCAACTATTTCTGTTATGATCCCCTGGTTCTGTGTCCTCATGCAGCCCTCCCAGGTACAAAAAACTGGACTACCCAGTATATGTAAACTATTGCAAAGAGACATTTAATTCTGTTTTCTGTTGAATATGCTTTCACATACCTAGCTGACCTGAAAAAGAACCAGATCCATTCCTTCCAATTTAGAGTCACACCTTGCCACATCCCATATTCCTGTGCCTCCTTTATTTGGATGGTGATATCTACTTCAGCATCTTTACACATAAAAAGAATGGGGCAGAAAGGACATATGATGAGAGTAAGGAGGAGGGAACCCTCCCAGGGTTTGGTTTTCTTAGCTAGACTACCACAGAATGCACCCTCTCTTCCAGACCAAGAGAAAAAAAAACCAAGATAGAAGCATGGTACAGGTTCCATTGATGCGCAGCACTGGCTCAACAGACTCATTCCAAGCACAGCATCTTAGAAAAGACAAACATTCATCTGCCCCTGGACCTTCAGAACCCATGGTACATTGCTACTGACTTCCTACAGAAAAGTGTTCCTAGAGGACAAACCTGCACACTTAGACAATGTGAAAATGATGGCCGCTGTTCAGACTGGCCAGAACACCCATCGAAGTATCTACAACAGTATCTAGTGTTAAAAGGAATGCACCTTAGCTAAAATCCAATGACAAGCACTGCCTCCTCTAAAAGCTAATTTGCATTGGAAAGCTGATGGGCTGGTCTTGTTTCTAAGGGCTTTTCCTCATCTAAAAAGTAACCTGATTGTTTAAATTCTTCTGCCACAGTAGCTTTTCCAACAGAGCACACCATAGCATACTTGTCAAAGCAGAGGGAAACTTTTAAGCTTATCAGATCATTGAGAGGTTATTAGTAGATCATCTAAATCCATCCTAAGTAGCGTTCACATAGGAAGGGGTGGGGCTGAAACTGTCTTACACACAGTCAAACCACTAGCTAATCTAGTTCATTCCTACCTCATTCCAACTGGCAGTGGCTCTCCAGGCAGTGGCTTTTCCAGTCCTACCTGAACCTTTTTTATACAAAGTATGTGTTCCACCACTGAACTACAGCTCCTACATTCAAACAAAACTATGTGGGTTTTTAAAAAGTTCTTACATGTGTGGAGCACAGCAAGATCAAAAGAGAGAAGCATATATTAGCAGCCATGTTTGCATCCATACAGAGAGCATCATTAACTGCTTCTGTAGAACAGATCCACTCCCACAAATATTTGTATAAATCCATCATTTAGTTTGTCCATGTGACACGGACAATAAGATTAAACATTCAAGAATACAAACTTCTTATCTCTTGTTTTATCCCTTATCTCCTACTGTTGACAAACATGTAGGAGCCAGATACAAATCTGAGAGAGCTGATTTTGAGCCTGTTTTGTAGAACTGTCCCATGATTAAGATTTCTTTGGCGATATATATGCAACATGATATACTTAATAGTACACCTGACTAGATTCCCTATGTTTTTGTTAGGCCAGTAAAAACAGATGCTTTAGATCAAAAAAAAAGACCTCATTTAGAATGTATTAACTGCTGTAAAAAAAAAAAAAAAAAAAGCACAGTAACTCAAAAATAGAAAGGTGTATGCATGTCCTCACAGAAAGCTTAGGAAACTGCAGAGATAACAACACTTAAGAGTATATAGATTAAAGATAAAAACAAAAAATAAAAAACACATACATGTAGATATATAATGGTATTATATACAATTTAATACTGATCTTCTGTTTTGAAACTAAGTTATAACTTTAATATTGAACAGTGTAAGTTTTTCTCTGTTGTAAATGTCACATTATCTTATTTCATTAGTTAACATTTATTTATTTAAAACTTTTATAATTGCAGTAGTTTCATAAACATTGATAAAATATATACTGTTAATTTCTATATTTATTATAATTTTTACATTTTCATTTTTTACATTTTCACTTGAATTCTGTACATAAATTTAAATTATCACATGCTTTGTATTATCTTCTTTTCTAAATATAAAAATAGCAGAAGCACAGCATTTGTGGGGAAATTCCTTCTCTTTTTGTTATTAACTGCACCCTAACAATTAATACAACAACATGAGTCTAAAACCCATGTTGTCCATCCAAGAAGTGATGCCAAAATCCACAGCAGTCTAGGCCCAAGTAACTTACTTTCTTTAACTGCATGAGGTTTAATAACACAACAGGTACAGTGTGTATATTTTGCAGTGTTTGCAGGTCCACGGCCACCACTGGAGGGAAAGAACAGCTCCAGCTCCTGAAAATAATTGAAATTAAAATTTAATAGCATATAACTGGATAGCTCATGGTCCTAGCACTCCAACTAGGCTTGTAGCAATCACAATTGTAAAAAATCTGATGTGCTTGAGTTTCCTACAACACACTACTGAAACTTAATATTATGCTATTCATACATTTCCTGCTTTTCTAGCCATTAGCTTTGTTTCAAAATGCTGTAGGAAACTTTTCTCTGAATGCTAGGTATACATTCCATCTCATTCCAAAACAGATGGTAACTCATTAAGTTTCTCAAGTGCGTAATGTTCAAATGTGTTCATGTTGTTACTTCTGCAGAGTATTAATATTATTCAGGACTAAACATTAAGAATAATGTGAATAAATCTACTGTATCTACTATAGGCCAAATTTCCAGGATGACTTTTAAAAGACTGTTTCTTGCCTTCGTCACATTCAGCTTTTATTATCCCATCAATATCAGCACTAGTGAAGCTCAATGCCAGGGAAATTCATCAAAGCAGCCCTGGATCTGCCCTATCATGTCCTATATTTTAGTACTACACTGACAAACATGGGCTCTTCTCAAGTTTCTTTGCTACCTACTTTTTATTTTACTATTTATACTGTGCCAATTTGTTATTGTAGAATCAAGGCATCTTTGGTGTAAGATGTTGCTTACAAATTTACTTATGTACCAAAAAACATGGAAACAGTAACATTTACTGTCATGCCATATAAACAGTAAGCATACCCTATAGTTATACATATTCTTCTGCTTAATTGTATCTTAGCATCCACTCATCCATGCTTTTCCTTGGTCTTTCCTCTGCAGCATGCTGGTAATTTTCCTCATGCGGCATGCTGGTAATTTTCTATGTTTACAATCCCATGTCCCTTAAACCAACATTCAATACTTTTTCCTATTCCTAATGGTCTGGGCAAATGGGTCAGATAAGATAGGATTCAGCATTTGTATCCAACCGGATCCCCATGACCTTCAATTTAAGCCTAATGGATAATAAGAAAATAAAACCCTACAACAACAGGAGTAGTTGGTTTTACATTTGCTGTGGATGAAACAGTATGATAGTTGTTTCCAAATGACTGCAGATGTTTCATCCTGATACTTTAAAATGACTGCATTCAAATGGTGTACTGGAGACCCTGGGATTCCCTGGAAGGTTATTCCACCCACCCTTTCAGGACGAGAGGTCAATAGCTGACAAGCTGCCCCATGTGTATTTGGCCCATATCTTGTTATTACTAAGGAAATGCTTAAGGAGATTCATAGTTGGCCAGGTGTTTATATATTGGATAGGACAAACGAAAAGGTCAGGCTGCAATGGGCCAGTTAATGAGTATTCTGTTTATTCTGATTGATAAACACAGGCAAACAGAATGGCAGCTAAGAAGCTTTTAAATAGTTATTGTCCATAGCATAGAAAGGCTATTCAGTCAGGCACAGAAAGGAGCAGTGTACCTAAGGCAAAGGCAGAAGAAAAAAGAAGGCTGAAGGTATAGAAGGGAAAACCTACATGGCAAAGAAAACTCTAGAAGTGGTAAAGAAGCATTTATTGCCAAATTGTAAGCAGAAGGCAGCTGGCCCCAAGAAAGAGTGAAACTTTAGGAGAAGATAACTGAGTAATGACTTCTTTGTTCTGTATCCTTGTGAACAAGACAGGTGAAAGCATGCCTGCCAGCTGAGGATCATTCATCTTAAGGACCTGTGACCCTAACAGGAGAAACAGTTGGGAAATGTACGTATACAACTCTGTACACTTCCAGTGAATTCCTGATCAAAAGGAGAACATTAAGTCAAGCCCTCTGACCTAATGGAGGAAGGGGAGGCAAGAAAATGACTACTGGCAAGTGGGTTTGCTTAGGGAACTGAACTAAGATGAAGAAATGCCTGCTTCCTTAAAGCAACAGTGCTTTAAAAAGCAAAGTACGTAATTGGAAAATCAGCATTAGAAATCAAAGAGTTAGCTCCACTCCTCTGGAAGACATTAATGGAGGGGCATATACTTCCCCTCCAGACATTTCAAATGTATCTGTGTGCATCTGCAAAACTCCTCCATGAAAGTTGGAGATTTCCTCAAGTGGGAGTGTGGTGTTCATGTATCTCCCTTTTGATACATTCTTTTAAAATGAGGTATGGCTCGTAATACCACCACTGTGTTATGTGTGTGGATGAAACACTCAGAAAGTCTGGGAGAATTTAAAAAAACACCTTCACCTTGAGCTGAAAAGATAGCCAAGACTGCAATTTTGTAGTCACTTTGTCCAGTTTGTCTCACAGTCTATCTTAATTATGCTCTAGGAAAGTTCCTACCACAGAAGCTTCATTTCTTAAGCACCCCCAGAGTGCCCAAGGAAGGAGGCAGAAGCCTTCAAGCACTGATTCCCAAGATATATTCTAAGCACAAGGCTTCTATTGCAAGAGCCTGCTCCTACAGCATCATTTTCCTGTCTTTCTCTGTTTGGTCTTATTTCTGCAGCAGTTGATACTGGGGGTCTTGGCCATGAGAACTAAAGATTAAATTGTATTGAGGAGCAATTTAGTGTGCATTGTATGGTATGTTCAAACATGTAATTTCAGAGGTCATGAGAGTACAGTAAAGAGTAATGCAGAGATACTGTGAGTTAAATGCCAATATATGAAAGGTCAGTCTTGGAGATCTTAAAGGTACAGTGAAATACAGACAAGCAATTTGAGAGCTAGTAGAGCTCCAAGTAAAAATAAGGTTTCAAACTGAAGAGAAATAAATGTGCAACCAGACATGTTTTGTGGGTTAAATTGCAGTGAAATGGACCAATATACCACGGCAATTGTGGCCAAGAAATAATACAGGAGTACAAATACAAGAAATATTGAGAATATCCAATCTATACTCAGTCCAGAAGAAGAGGGAAAAACACACAACCAGAAAAAGCAAAACAGCAGACATGCTTCTAACATCCCTCAAAGCACCAGTGAAAAGCAATCAGGGACTGTGTCAATGCTGCCAACATATTGAGGGAACAAAATGAAATCATGTTAATAGTGACATGCCTCTAGCACAGCCCTCAGCACACACATTGCTAAAAGCTCGTGCAAGTCAGAAAGCTGACATTTCTGACACAAATGCTAAAATCTGGTTGCTGTCAAAGTAATACTTCTGGAAAACGGAATCCATAATGAGAAGGCCTGAGTAAATGCATTATTGTAATTTCTTTAGTAGTGCAGATTCTCAGCATTTTTGTTCAATTCCATCTTAGCTAAGATTAAAGTTAAGGTATACTGGAGCTAGCCTGCATAAAACTTGGTAGGTCAAAAGCAATACTTTGAACAGGCACAGATGCTAATTGTACTTGTCTGTCGGGGGTACAGAGCCTCTTTCATCCTGTGGGCCAATTTCAGATTTAGAGAAATTCTCAAGGGCTGCATTCCAGTAGTGGGCTGGGACAAAGAGGAGCCACGGCAAAGGCAAAGTGGGAAGGACCAAAAAAATGTAGTGTAAAGCTCATGACATCAGGAACTAAGCTTCAGCTTTTCAAAATGGGGAAAGATACCAAAGGATTGATCGCTGATAGAAAAAGTGAGGACAGGGAAAGCAGGCACAGAGGGCTGGGTTAGGTTTTCCTACCCTGTTGTATATGACAAGATAAGCCTAAGAATAGCTGTTACTTGTGATTTAGCTAAAAAAGTTTAGGTTGCAATTCTATTCATGTTTAGACAGAAAAAGGTCATATACCTCCAAGTTATTCTGCTTGGGGAATGCTGGACACTGTTGGCCTTTTTCCCCTGTCTAAGCATGATAGGATTGCACCCCAAATCTATGAAAATATCACTGGGACACTCTTAAATCACAAGTATCAGGATACAATTTTAATGATACTCATACCAATGAAAACCCAGTCACCTGGTTGAAGAAAGACTCAGATACATATTCTGAAAAACTTACTCTAGCTGCAGAAGCCAAGGAATCAGGGCCATGAGCCACATTTCTTATGCCATCAGTTCCAAAATTTGCTCTAATGCTGTCTGGAGCATCAGTTCGGGCTACAACAGAGTTTGCAGGTCCCAATAAATTTTTCCATCTACTGATGGCATCATCTCCTAAGATCTCCATAGCAACAACAGGGCCACTTGTAATAAACTCAAGAAGCTCACTGTGAACAGAACATAGAGCAGTCAGAATTCATAAAGAAAAGCAGGTTGCTTACCTGTAACTGATGTTCTTCGAGTGGCCATCTGCGCAGTCACACATATGGGGTGCTGCGCCTGCGCAGTGCCTTTGGCCGGAAGATTGCAAGCTAACAGTTTTTGGCGGGAAAATGCTCCGCTCCCCCTCCCACATGGCCTATAAAGAGCGGAGCGTCCGCCATTTTGTTCAGTCTTTGATGACCAAACGTACGCCCCCTTGTGGAAAAATTTTTCAGTATGAGATAGGAAAAAAAGGATCGGTACCATGAAAAAAAGGAAATACTTTCGGTACCGACGAATATGTCCACTCACTGACACCGAGCAGGGCCGGCGGGTGGGTTGTGTGACTGCACAGATGGCCACTCGAAGAACATCAGTTACAGGTAAGCAACCTGCTTTTCTTCGTCATGGCCTCTGTGCATCACACATATGGGTAGATTAACAAGCTTACCATAAAGGAGGAGGGGAGGTGTCCTCAATGAAGAATAGACAAAAGAACGGCTCTGCCAAAGGAGAAATCCTGCCGAGCCCGAACATCTAAATGATAATGTCTGGTGAAAGTACAAGGGTTCGCCCAAGTAGCAGCTTGGCATACATCATCAAGTGGGACCCCCGATGCAAAGGCGGATGAGGCTGCAACAGCCCTAGTCGAATGGCCTCGAGGGGCTGTAGGCAAATCAATCTTAGCCAGTTGACAGGATAAGGTTATAGTATGGACTATCCACTTGGAAAGTCTCTGCGGAGTGACTGGATTGCTTTGATCTCTGGTGGAATATTTAATGAATAGTCTATTTGAACGTCAAATAGATTCAATCCTCCATCTGTAGAAGCCTAAGCAGCGCCGAACGTCAAGTGAATGCAAGGATCTCTCTAGTGGAGTCAACGGTGACGGAAAAAAGGCAGGTAAAATAATATCCTGTCCCATATGAAAAGGCGTAGTCACCCTAGGAAGAAAAGAGGGGTCAAGGTGCAAAACGACCTTTTCTCTGTGAAAATTCAGGTAAGGTGGGTCTATGTGGAGAGCGCAAAGCTCACTGGCCCTTCAGGCTGAAGTAACCGCCACAAGAAACGTTGTCTTCCAGGAAACCAGACGCAAATCTACTGTTGTCAATGGTTCGAAAGGAGCTCTTGTAAGCGCTTGCAGAACAACAGAAAAACTCCAGGTAGGCATTACTGGTCTGATTGATGGATTAAGATTATGCAGTCCCTTAAGAAATCTCTTAACAATAGGTTGAGAGAAGATAGGTGATCTGTCAACTAAGCCACGATGGTAGGCTATTACTGCCATATACACTTTAACTGAAGATGGCTTTAATCCGGAATGGTGCAGTTCTAATAGGAACTGAAGGATTTGATGTATAGATGACATAAATGAAGAGAACGAACGAGACTCAGCAAAGGTAGAGAATTGTCTCCATTTAGCTGCATAAGATTTCCATGTGGATAGCTTTAAAGCAGAATCAAGGATAGGTTGGATATCAGGATGAAAGGCTGTCGGATTCGACGGGTCAAGCCTTGAATCCGATGGTACGGAATGAAGAAGGGAAGAGAAAATGCCGAATCAATCAGACTCGATGGCAGGATTCGATTCAGTTGAAGTTGTCGTCGATACCGATGGCACAATGGTAGCTATCGGATTCGCCACGCTGTTAGGTTCAGTGACAGCAAGTCCGGGTGGCAAAGCGTACCGCCCTGTTGGGTGATAAGGTACGGAAGCAGTGGTAGATGAAGGTATTCCCCGTGAGAGATGTCGAGTAGTGTCGCAAACCAAGCTTGGCGTGGCCACCAAGGGGCAACTAGTATCCCCGAGGCTCGATCGTATACTATCTTCGCTATGACCCTCATAATAAGAGGGACTGGAGGGAAGGCGTAAAAGATCATGTTGTTCCATGGGATCGTGAAAGCATCCCCTAAGGATCCGTCTCCGATTCCTGCTCTCGAACAGTAAGCATTGCACACCTTGTTCTGTTGGGTGGCAAATAAGTCCACGGCGGGGGAACCCCAGCGATGAAAGAGATGGTCGTGTGTGTGAGGATCTAGCTCCCATTCATGAGAGATGAACATGTGCCTGCTGAGAAGATCTGCTTGCACATTGTCTGCACCAGCTAGATGAACAGCCATCAGTGTAATGTCTCTCGGAATGCACCAGTCCCAAATTTTCATTGAAAGTCTGGCCAAAGGCGGTGACTTTGTTCCCCCCTGTTTGTTCAGAAAGAAGATGGTAGCTACATTGTCCAAAGTTATCTGAACAACCCTATGTTGGAGAATGTCCTCGAAAGAGCGTAGGGCTTTGAATACTGCCAACAGCTCCAGGAAGTTGATATGATTCGTAGACTCTCGACGATTCCACGTACCTTGGGTATATAGGCCGGAGCATATCGCTCCCCATCCCAGAAGAGATGCGTCGGTACCGAGGGTTATCGAAGGACATCGTGCCCTGAAGGGGACTCCAACAGTCAGATTGGCTGGTACCGACCACCAAAGTAGAGAATGGAACACCGAGGATGGGATTCGAATCAACTTCGATGGTGGGTCTCTCTGAGGGTGGAACATCTTGTTGAAGAGGAGTTGTAGCGGACAGAGCCGAAGTCTGGTGTGCAGCACCACAGCAACTGAGGAAGCCATATGCCCCAGGATCCTCTGGATGGACTTCGCTGGGACCGTCCCGTCTTGTTGCATTCGATGGATGTGGTGAGCAAGAGTCTGTTGTCTGTCCCGAGGAAGGAAGGCTTTCTCCAACATCGAATCCAGGCAGGTTCCAATGAAGGTAAGAGTCTGCGTCGGAAGAAGAGAAGATTTCTCAGTATTAATGCGTAGGCCCAGATCATCCAATAAGGCACAGGTTGTACGGATGGATGCAAGGAGACCTTCTCTAGACTGGGACACTAGCAGCCAATCATCGAGATATGGGTAAATTTGTATGCCTTGGAGGCGTAGGAAGGCGCAAACAGGGGCCATACATTTGGTGAATACTCTCGGAGCCGTGGCCAGTCCAAAAGGTAAAACTGTAAACTCGTAGAAATGGGGTGCAACAGCAAAACAAAGGAAACGCCTATAACTCGGGTGGATCAAAATGTGGAAATAGGTGTCCTTCAGGTCCAATGAGGTGAGCCAATCCTCTTTCCTTAGCAACGGCAAAATATTTTGAAGGGTGGTCATCCGAAATGTTTTTGTCACAATAAATCAATTAAGTCCAGAATCAGACGTAAACCACCATCCCGCTTCGGGACCGTAAAATATCTGGAATAGAATCCATGAAGTCCGTCAGGTGGGGATACTTGACGAATCGCTCCTTTACAAAGAAGTTGTCATATTTCAAGGAGCAGTACCGGCGAGCATGATGTAAAGCGGATCGGACTCGACAGAGGAACGATGTTAAATTCTATCCGATAGCCGTGCTGGATGATGGACAGTACCCACCGATCAGATGTAATGGACTCCCAAATGGGGAGTCGGCTTCGCAGCCGATCCCCAGATGAGAGGGGGGTGGGTATGGAAGAAGGCAGAGGAAAGGTTCGCCAGTCCCATCAACGCTATCTCCTGTCATCGAAATGGCGACGGCCCTGTTGATAGCATTGTTGGGGCTGTGGACGGTGGCGCTGCTGTTGCTGCTGCTGCTGCTGGTGGTGCTGCTGTCTAGGTTGGTATGACTGCCTATAAGATGGGCGAGTCCATGACCACTTACGCCTGGTCTGGGTCTGGATCTCCATCCTGTGTGCCGTCATGCGGGATTCATGCAGCTTCTTCAATTTGTGGTCGGTGCGAGAGTGGAAAAGCCCGGACCCATCGAAAGGCATCTCCTCTATACAACGTTTAGTCTCCTCCAGGAAGTTACAATTTCTGAGCCAGGAGTGTCTCCGAAGCGAAATGGCACCGACCAAGGCCCTCGAGTCTGTGTCCACATGATGCCTGGCTGTGGACAACTGCTGGACAGCAACCTGCATTAGCTCCTTAATGAGAACCTTGGCCAGGTCACCCTGGTGGTCCGGGAGGGTCAAGGCGACGTTGTGGAGGCGCTGCATGACGAAGTATTGGTACCTCGCCAACGTCGCCTCGTAATTGGAGATACGCAGCCCCAGGCCTGAAGCAGCGTAGACTCGCCTGGCCAGGGAGTTGATCTTTCAGCCCTCCTTGTCCCGTGGTGCAGTGTGACCTCTCGCATCTCTGCCCTGGGAGGACTCCACCACGACCAAGTTCAGCTTGGGGTGGCGGAGGAGGAAGGAGATGTCCTCCTCCCGAACCCGGTACATGGATTCGTGCCTCCGGGACGTGGGTTGAGGGTGAGACGGCAAGTCCCAGGGCTGCGTCATCGCTTGCTGTAAGGTGGTTATCAGTGGCAGGACAACCGATGTAGACTGCTCCCCGCGGACGACATTGTAGAACTTGTCCGTAGTTGGTCCTGGACGCTGGACGGCGTCGATGTCGAGGTTCTGGACAAGCCGGGACATCAGCTCCACGAAGGAGACATGAGATTCGTCCGGTGACGAAGGGCCCTGGGAGGTCACAGCGACGTCAGGGGAGGTTGAATCGACCTCTGAATCGTCGGAGTCAGCGCTGTACTACGGGGGAGCTGATGACGAGGACTCCGCCAGAGAGAAGGAGCGGCTACTCCCATCCCAAGGAGGTATCGGAGATGCATGCCTCGGGTCCAAAGACTGCGGTCGGTCGCGGGATGGTGGAGAAGATCGACCACTAGGAGCGGGATAATACCCGACGGAGAGCGGATTGCCCCAGGCGTGATAGTAGGGACGACGCCATCCCTCCGAGCGCTGCTCCATGGAGCAGCTCCTCTGGCTCCTAGGCAGGGACATCTCCACATCCACCTCCATAGTGGCCGCGGGCATAGGTGTAGGCGACCGAGCCCTAGGGGGGGGAGTCCTGAATTTCCCCATCAGAAATTGAGCCTCTTTGCAGAGCTGGAAGAGGCCCAGTGGGAAGGTCAGCCACACAGCATGGCGACCCTTGAGGGGTAACCCACATAGCCTCCTGAAGCACCGGGTCGGGTGGAATCGGTACAGTAAGTGCCACTGGTACCGAGGGGGCCGTCAAATCCGAGTCCCAGTGTCGAGGACACTCCGAATCCTTCGATTTCTTGGAAGGTTTCAATACTTTCTCCTTCCTGGCCTTCTTATGGCCTGCCGATTTGTCGGGTTCAGCATGCTTTCGCTTCTCCTGCTTCTTCTTGGGAGAAGCAGAGGGAGCCACCGTAGTAGACATGCCTTCGTCCGAAGGGCGTGAAGGTAGGGCCACTGAAGTGGAGCCAGGCTTCAGAGGAGCAACAAGCGGATCGGACTGCATGAGAGCCCGATCCCAGAGGAGCCTCCAGAGGCGATTCTCGCGGTTCTTCCTGGCCTTAGAGAAGGCCAGGCAGTGAGAGCACTTATCGGTCCTATGCCCCTCACCCAAGCAGAGGAGGCATAGGTCATGCGGGTCGGTTGGTGACATTTTTGACCCGCACTCCGCACATTTGTGGAAAGCCGCTCGCTGCGCCATTGCAGGAAAGGGAAAAAAAGAGAGAGAGTGCAGAGGGCAAGTGTGTGTGTGTGTGTGTGTGTGTATATATATATATTTGTTTTTTTTTAGATAGAACGAAAGAAAGGTAGAACGATAGAGAAAACTACAAGAACTATACGAAGTAGAGGAACTAACAGGAACAAGAAGAAAATACTGGGACTATAACAACTGGGAGAACAATCGAGAAGAAAAGAGGCTATACGAGCAACAGTCAGAGTGAGAGCGAAAGCGGCACGAGGCACAGCGAGCGGTGGTTGCAAAGACTGAACAAAATGGCGGACGTTCCGCTCTTTATAGGCCATGGGGGAGGGGGAGCAGAGCTTTTTCCCGCCAAAAACCATTAGCTTGCAATCTTCTGGCCAAAGGCACTGCGCAGGTGCAGTACCCATATGTGTGATGCACAGGGGCCACGACGAAGAACTAGAAGAGTGGACAGGATTCTGCTCTTCTTTAGCCAAGCCAACCACCTCAACTTAAGAAAGAACATATGTATAGAATCAGGTACAAAAATCCTATGTATTAAAAAAAGTATATTTTTTTTACCTTGAGGCAAAACAGTTGAATTCATTTTAATCTCTAACATTTATAAATGTCAGCACTGAAACAAATGAAAAATAAACTTACCAGCTACCAAACATTTCTTATCTTATTATAGCTTCATTTCAGATTAAGCAGTTACATAGGCTCATCATCAATAGGCAGCATATAGATCATATAAAAGTTTGCCAAGTCTGTCTGTCCAGCCTGGCAAGCTTCCCCCGTGTAACTCTCCATGTGTTGCCCTTCTCCAAACAACCATGCTCAATCATGTGATGCTCAGGTGATGCCCATTAAAAGAAAAATCCCCAAAACAAGAAGGTTTTTTCACAACTTTGCAAACTAACAAAGCAAGGTCAGCACTTGCCAATCTACTGCCACCAGAAGCAAATTCAGTCCCTGCCTCAAAAAACTTGAGATTCAACAAACATCTTCAAGATCTGTTAAAACATACAGATAGCCATGTATAACTGTGAGCCTGCTACTGAAAAGATGCTGTCCCAATCTGATACACTCTGGTGGAGGTCCTGTAAGGCATCTGAGGCTGATCTTGAGCCAGGTGTGCCACCAAGTCATCAGTGCTTCAAATAAATTGATCACAAACTGTTTATGGCTTTAAAGCTCAAATAACTAAGGCACTGGTACTTTTAAGTAGCTTATTAGGGCTATCACTGCCATCATAAAAAAACATGGATCAATGTGTGGCCGTTACTATTGTTGCTCCTTATTCTTGGGATTAAGGGGAGAAACCATGAGGTACACTAAAATTGCAAACTTCTTCAGCTTCTTTTATGCCTGGCAAAATGCCATCTACAGTATACTGGTGTAAACAAGCAACTATCAACAGTATATGGGTGTAAATATCTCATCAGTAAGGTAAAAATCAATGACAATCTGATAAATATCTCCAAAGGTTCAATGTATGAGCTAAACAATCCTATATAGTGAAACATATACCTACTTGTAATAAGGCTTAGCTTGGTGCTCTGCATGGAAGTCCATTGCTTCTCCCCTACAAAATATTTTTAAAAAACTTTTATTAAGGTTTTTCAAATGACCACAAGCAGATCCAAATAAACACAAGCAGAGTTCTGCATTTGTCATGGGATGCAGCTGCCCTTTACAGGACGATAGGAAGCTATCTCATACCTAGTCAGGTCATTAGTCCATTTACTTCAGAAATGCTGATACATATTGGGAATGATTCTCTGGGGTTCCAAGTTAGGGTTAGACATTGAGATGCCAAGGACTAAACCTGGGACCTTCTGCATGCAAGCAGGTACACAGCCAGTGAGCTATAGCCCTCCCCCCAGCGCAACCTCTTGCACTTCCAACAGTATGCGATGCAGAGTGGCAAGTTCAACTGGGTTGGAAAAAAATCAATCACCCAGCTTTTATTGAGCAGAACAGCCTTCTACTCATGCAAAAGTTATGTGGATATACACCAGTGTGCTTTGAATGAAGTAAATTAATAGTAAATATATATCATCAGAGATCTGCTTCCTTATTTCAACTCAGAAGTGAATTTCAGCCTGGTTCACTTCACACAGCTCCCTGAATTCTTTATCTCTGAATATTCTCTCCTAACCTCTCTTTGCTGCTTAAACTCCTACCTCTTGCCTTTTCCAATTTTCCTGGAGTAATATACTAATTTGCCTTATTCTCCTGATTTTCATTTGCACATGCTTCTTTTATCCCCTCCCTCCCTTGGACCTTTTGCTGCCCATGCTTTTGTCTAGAATCAGAAGTACTCAGCCAGCTCTGTACATTTTATGAAGATATCATTTGGTGGAGAACAACAGTGGAAGCGGCTGCTGTCGCCTTCATGATGTGCTTGTGGTCTGCCCAGAAGTTTCTCATTGGCCACTGTGGGAAACTGGATGCTGGTCTAAATGATCCTCTGACTTGACTCAGCAACAGCTTTTCTTAAGTTCCATTCATGTGCTACTAAAGTAAACATGTTTTGTTTCTGAAAATCCATGCAGACTTCAGAGCTTGCACAGAAGTCTGAAACAAAGAGTTCCATTTTTTAAAAAAAGAAAAATGATGCATTTGCTTGCCATAAGTTGTCTACTGAAAACAGATGCATTTTGAATAATTTTAAATAAATGCACTGCTAAGAACTGTCCATGCTTGTCCACTATGCATGTGGCACAGAATAATGTAGAAGATGAAGATGATGATGATTTAAATTCTATACCACCCATAGCCAAAGCTGTCTGGGCAGTTGACAACAAACTAAGTTTCCCTATCAGGAAATACATCTTCTGCTGCATCAGGCACCAAGCACACAAAAAGGGGATGTTAGCCTGGCTCCCAGGGCGGCAAGTCTACACTTCAGTGCAGTTCCCAATACTGGACTTGGAAGAGGATAAGCAGTGCCAAATAGTTCTGCTAGCTTCAGCAGAACTGATAATCTACTGGGAACTTAACTCAAGCTTCCTGTTTCTCCAAAGCAATGATCAGCACAGGCTTATGCTGGGTAGCTAGAGATAAGCACACTTGCATATGCAACAGCATGCTGTGCATTTGGCCCATCCCTACTGTATTTCATCTATTTGAATTAAAGTCCAGATGACCACAGACAAAAGCTACGCATCACCTTAAATGCATGGTTTCATGGTATCTCCTTCAGGCAGTTAATGGTAATATTTAGTTATGATATTGCACTGCATCACATCATTGCTCTCAAGATGTCTTCCCTCTTCAATTCAGAGACAGGAAAATGCTGAGATGATGGTTTCACACACGCATGTTAATTAAACTTTACCCAGAAGACAAGACAAACAGTTGTGGGTTGGTAGCAGACATACATTTAAAGTAAGCACAGTCCCTCCTTAAGAGAGATTTTTCTTTGTGAGTAGTAAATGAGATTTGAAAGTATGACATGCATTTAAATAGCATAAAATTCCATTATTGGAATTTTACCTGGTAAGTCTCACCATTTTGGCCTTAGTTATTGTAAATCCAGCATTAATAATCATATCAATGACTTCCCCAAGTTTGATTGCTGTATCAGGTTTCAATAAAGCCAAGGTTCTAGGACAAAAAAACAAAACAAAAAAACCCAACAACAAAATGCAATCAGATAGAAATAAGGCATCAAAACATTTCTACCATCACAAATACAAATATTTCTATAGCTTTGGATACTGGATAGTAAAGACAATGAATAAATAGGCACAACAAAACATTCCCATATTGATTAAAGTCATTCACATCGTTCACATGTGTTTTTAAATCAGGTAAGTCATGATGGATTGGGCATGACTTTGTGACTAAGCAACAGCAAATGAGTAATACAAATCAAACTTGCATGGAGGCAGTAATAGGCGGACTATCTGATGCCTTGTTGGTCTACCTTCCAAGGATACTGGTTAGATAGTTATATACGGTCAGAAGAAGACCAGTGACCCGTGTGATACACACTGGACAAATATGGATCTCTTCCTTTTCTAATATCTCCATATTGCAAATGGAAGACAGTGTGACTGAAATGCATTATGGCCACTTTACATGTTTAGGGGTGAAATAAAATGATTTATGACAATCCTACAATATTGTTCATTGCTAATATTCTCATAGTGAAGGCGAGAGAGGGTGCATATGTTGAGAGGAACTGGCTTCTGACAACCCATATATAATCCAAGTTAAATCTTCCTATACTTCCTCACCGTGCTTACTTAACACAAAGAGCTGGATTTCCTTCTCATCTCTTGGAAATCAGAGTAACTTAACCATAACAGAAAGTGGTGGTGGGTGGGTGGGTCAACAGTTTTTTAGGCAAGGTTTTTACGGTGTCACTGCCCTGCTTCATTCATGGAACCTTATAGAAGGTCTAGAAAATAACATCTTTAACTCACTTTCCCACCATTTTTTTTTTTTTTGTCTTCTCTTACAGCACGTAACCCATTAACATGGCGACATGTCTTCTTCATAACAGTGCTAGGAGCCCACCATCTGGCATTAGTCCTAAATCTTAACAGATCACTGAGAGACTGAATTTGCCGATGAGTGTGTGCTATGCTTTGCTTTAAAGTCTGAATGGGATGATAGAATCCTAAAAGCGCTGGAATTGTGCAAAGTTGTGAAGGGGAGAGAGGGAGACAAGCAGAGTGAATGAAGTGTCCTAATCACTAGGAATAGGTGGGATATATATATATGTGTAAAATTATAAGTCATAGAATCATAGAATGGCAGGGTTGGAAGGGGCCATGAAGGCCATCGGGTCCAAGCCCCTGCTGTTGCGGAACACAAAGTTACCCCATCCCACTCAGATGACTGTCCAGTTTGTTTCTGAATTTCTCTAGTGTGGGAGAGCCCACCACCTCTCTGGGCAGCTAGAGAGTGTCCGTGTCTAGCATTCCCTGTGGGAAGGCTGCAGCAAATGCATGCTCTGTTCTCTTTGCCTTTTTGAGCTCCCTCTGTCAAAGGCAGTTAGCTGCCCAGGCCCCATGGTCATCATAACACTCTCAAGTACACACTTCGTTCCAATAATTTCCCTGGGGGTTAAGTGAAAAATTAGCTTGGGGGAGTGCTCATGCTTTCTGGATTCTCAAAGCAAGGTTAATGGGGCTTAATGGGGAGAGATGTCAGTCATCACGTCCTCATGAGGTTCAAGTAACAGTTGTGTGTTATCTCTATACAAGAGTCTATTTCTTCCTCTTTGTGGGCAGGCTTGCCTCCGTATAAAAATATGTATATATTTTTTCAAATTTTGGTGTTCCTGGAACTCGGAGTTACCTCTTCTTCACAGGTGCAGTTGTTTTGGCTACAAAGCCATTGGCATACCTCAGTTAAATTTAGTACTGGAGAAAGAGGTGATCCTTGTTATCTAGGAACAGCATAAGATTCCTGTCATGATGCTCCAGCAGATATTGTAACAGTTCTAGACATGATAATACTTACAAGAACTCTAAAGAACTAGCTTCCACACTGTGAATGCTGTTACTCTTGATACCAGTCAGGATTGTTCCACAGTATTAGTTATCAAATGTTAAAATGTGTGTGAGTCATATGTCTCTTATTTGTATTTCACAAGTTCATAACACCACAAGATTCAAGAAAAATCTGTAATGCCCATGTGAAGCTTTTGGTGCTGCTAGACCTATAAGTCCCCAAACATGAAAATTCACACAAACCACTGTTCCCTCCCAGTTTAATTCCCTTCTAAAAGTAATGAAAAAACAGACCTGCAATTTCATGGTTTAGGTTTAGAAGCTAATGCTCATTCCATTTTGTTGTTCAGCTGTTCAGTCATGTCTGCCTATAAGCGATCCTATGGGCCGAATTTCACCACACTTTCTGATCCCATGCCACCTCTTTCAGCTGAAGCTCATTTAATAACTTAGCACAATTTTCAAAGGAGCATATACATGTCTGTCAAAGAAGAATCTTTTACATCATTAGGAAGGACTGTACGAATGAAGCTGAGTTATTAGATAATCACTACAAGACTGTTTGCCAGCCATGATTCAGCAGCTGACAGGTGAGGATTGGACTCAAAAGGATGATTTCCATAGATTGGCATCCTTAACATCAGCCAAGCATAAGTCTTTCTGCTCATACTCCCCAGAAGAAAGAACCTGAAATTTAGGAGGTAATCACCAACCACCAGGGACCAGACAATACTATTATACTAACCCTTGGTTGCATAGCCAGAAGTGTGGCTTCTAAATCAAGAGAGGTATTACTACCACTCTACACGACTCTGGTGTGCCCGCAATTGGAGTATTGTGTTCAGTTTTGGGCCCCTCATTACAGAAAGGATATAGCCAGGTTGGAGTCAGTGCAGCGTAGGGCCACAAGGTTGGTGGCCGGTTTGCAGGGGATGCCGTGTGAGGCGAGACTGAGGGAACTGGGTCTCTTCAGCCTGGAGGAGACGCAGAGGGGATATGTTGGCAACATACAGGTATGTGAGGGGATGTCACATGGAGATGGGTAGAGACCTGTTCTCCCCTGAAGAGGAAGGCAGGACACGCTCCAATGGAGCAAAGCTCAGGGAGCCAAGGTTCCATTTGGATGCCAGGAAGCACTTCCTGACAGTCAGGACCCCAAGGGTGTGGAATGGGCTTCCATGAGAGGTCGTTGAGGCCCCATCAGTGCGGGTGTTCAAGGATAGGCTGGACGTCCACATGGTGAGCATGTCGTGAGCGGAACCGGCTGGTGCCGGAGGTCAGACTAGATGGCCCGGGAGGCCCCTTCTGACTCGCCCTGTTTCTATGTTTCTATCATAAATACCTCCCTGTATCTCTAATATATACTATTTTGTTGATCATTTTGATTGTCTTCCAAATGGCTTACAATACTGGCTGAAAAACAAAGCGTAAATTTAAGGTTGTTTGTACCTGTGGCCGTTTAGATGCTATTCTTTTATTAGAGTCAGAGATGGATATGATCAAAATGCAGATCCTAAAAACATACACAAATGTCTTAGAGAACTGAGATCCACCACCTATTCTCTGGACCTTTGTCCATCCTGGCTTGTGAAATGATCCAGAACAAGGCTAGATATCTGGACATTTGACATTGTTAAATCCTCCTTTAAAGAAAAGGTGGCGCCCAGTAGTTTAAAGGAAGCAGTTGGCAAGAACACTACTAAAGAAACCTAGTTTAGATCCATTGATTTCTGATAATAACTATGATTTGGGGGCAAGATGTTGGAGCACATGGCCGCTTTTCAACTTCACATAGTTTTGGATGATGTTAATTATTTGGATTCATTCAGGTTCATGGCCAGTTTGGAGGCCAAAACAGTTTGGTTGCCTTATGATGTGACTTATGGCCAGAACTTAGGGGCAGAAGACAGGGGAAGAAAATGCAACACTCTCTCCTGACCTTTCAGTTGCTTTCAGTATCAATAAATAAAATAAATAAAAATAAATTCTTCTTGGATCATTTAGCAGGGTTGGGCACAGGAGGCACAGTGTTAAGAATGCTAGGTGCAACTTGAGCTGAATGAGGATCTTGCCTCAGTTTTTTTTGCTTTGGTGAAATCCATGCTGCCTATTGCCATGCATGCTATGTGGAGTGCCTCTGAAGAGGATTCAGAAACTTTGGCTAATACAGAATATAGCTATCCAGACACTGGTAAAAGCTGGGTGATTTGTCATGCAACACCAATACTGTGTCGGATACACTAGCTGTCAGTGCATTTCCAAGTATAATTTAAAGTGTTGGTTTAACTTTTAAATACTTAAATGGTTTTCGCTGAAGTTTTCTAAAAAACTGCCTCTTCCTATACCAGCCAGCCCTCACTTCAGGTTCAGCAACAGAGGCCTTTCTCACCTGCTTGCCATGAAAGGTGTTAAGATTGGTTGGTACGGGGAAAGGACCTTTTCTGTTATAGTTTTACACTCTGGAATTGCTTCCATCAGGCCCCTTCTTTGCAGGTCTTTAGGAAGACCAAACTACTTTTACTAGCCTTTCTGTATTCCATGCACTGGGGATTTTATTGCTTTTTGGTTTTGTACATTTACTAAATATTTGTTTACTGATGCTTTTATTGCTTCATAATATTTTTAGTAGGTTACCTTGAAAGTATTCTACCCTTAAAAGAAACTGAAAAATAATTTAAAATAAATAAATCACTTCCATTTCCTGCATCTTATAAACCTGATCCTATTTTTATCAGAGACCAATCCTTCCACTTTCTTTTTCTTGTTAATCCATCACAGAAAACACTATACTTGTCCTGGCCAAAATAGCATATAAAGGTGAAAATATCCTAAAGGTTGAAAGAGTACATCCTCTCACCTTTCTTTACAACTACCCAACATGCGGGCAGTATACTGATCACCATAGTCAACCAAATTGAGATGACGTGAGAAGATAGTGATTCTGTTGCCCACAAACAGATCTTTAAAGTGCAGATCTTCATATTTGGTGCGGTTCAGGAATCTGCAGTGGTTCTTCATATCATACTGCAGGGTAAAAAAACTGGTTATTGATATGTGGACCTAAATACATGTGTATATGTAATTTTGAAGTAACAAAAAGATAATCAAGTCAATTTGATTCTAGAGTGCTAAATATCCATCCTATCTGTGCATACAGGGAAAAAGTCTAATGGAGATTGAATTTCCTTCCATATTCTTAATATATAAGCATCTGACACCTTTTCATTTTTATCTCTTTTGGCAAAAACCTGCCAAGAATTTTTCAGATTTCTCTCTATAATCATGCACAAAGAAGAGCACACACTGTTGTTTCTAAGAGCAAAGATTCACAGGATTCTGTCTAAAGCTATTGGATTCTACAAAAATATGCTATCACTTCATGCTCGGCATTTCTAGAAATATAGAATAACTGTTGAATAGTTTGGGATATAAAAGATATAGGGCTGAATTAATTATCTCCTTTAATTACAGTTGAATAGAGAAAATTATTTTTAAAACAGTTGTTATTACAGAGTATATGCATTACAAAAATGCAAATTGTATTAATGGCAGCTATACAGAGAATTTTCTTGCTCAAATTTTCTTGCTCAGTCATGCTCTGCTCAAACTAGAAAGGCAGACTCGCACATTTACATACTCATTATGTGACACTTGGTAGGTGATCTTAATATATAAGCATTTACTAGATAATAGTCTTGTCTTCAATAAACCAATTGTATAAGTGATTCCATAGAAAATAGGATAACTTCACAAACAGAAGCCTCCAGGTTGAAACAAAACTTTCTATTCATACTTTTTCACAAAAGCAGGTTTAAAAATGAACTAGAATTAATGAGCACAAAGGCCAAGCATTAAAATCCCTGAAGCCTCAACTAGACGCTTTACTTCTGTTAAGAACAACTTAGGGAATTTCAAGCCCACTAAGGCTAGTGGAGGTGGATTTACTTACTTACTTACTTACTTATTTATTATGTGTATATACTACCCCATAGCCCAAATTTACAAATTTAAAATAAAGTTATTAATCATAGCTACTGTGGGGCTAAAGCAGGGTAGAGATCAGGACTGGAACTATGGTGGGAAAACAACAGGAGTTTGAAATCTGGTTATCCATTTGGACCTATCTCCTCTATAAAAGAAAAAGTACTTAACCTGATCAGCTGCTTACTGCAGGGGGAGAGTGTGGTACCAAGGGAGAAAGCTACTAAGTGACTCAGTCCTGCTTCCTTCTGAGCCTGCTTATCTTAGTACTACAGCAGACATGTGTCTCCTTACTTTTGAAGACACAAGATGCACATGCATACCTCTCAGTGGAAAATCTATTTTGAAGTGTTGCTGAATCATTCAGTCCTGTTTACTCCTTAAACTTGCCTTTCAGTGACTGTCCTGCATACTTGTGAATAGGCATGCTGTTCATGCTTACTTCTGAGCAGTCATCTATAGGCTTCCTATTTGGGATGCCATTTGAAAATGCAACTGAGCAATTTTTCTTGCTTATGTTTGATATGCAGAGGTTTGTCCTGTGTAAAAACAGACATGCTGTTTATGCTTACTTCTCAGCAGATACTTATTTATGTATATTTAAGTATTAATATCCCATTTCTCAATCAAAAAGGGGTTCCAGAGCAGCTTAAAATAAATCAGCAAAAAAGACAGGCTAAAAATCTAAAACATGACACATGAGAGAAAAGGGATGAGGTGGGGTGGAAAGAGGAAAAAAATAAATAAACTATCAGCAGGGCTCCCAACAATCCAGGGAATCCAACTACAGCAGGCCTTTGTCCGCTCCAGTCTTGCTCCCTTTTTCCCCACATAGTAGTTAATGCCTGTTAGTCACATGGGAAGGAAGAAAAATCCAACTTAAACAGGCTCCAGTGTTTCCACTTCTTGTTTCTGTCTCTTTCACTTCTTTCCCACATAATAGTTATCAGTTCTCCCCTTGAGGGTATTGGGGCAGATCAACCGGAGCATTCAGTGATGCTTCCTAATGTATTTTTATTCATTCATTCATTCATTCATTTGATTTGTATGCTGCCCCACTAGCCATAGGCTCTGTGGGTGACTCACATCCTTAAAAATCATTTCAACATGGCACAATATAAAACACACATGACAACACACAATCAATGCCAATAACACTAAAATCATAAAACCATCAGAATTTAATAAACCCAAGATATAAAAAAATAAAAAATATAAATATAACCCAGAGATAAAAACAACAACCATTAAAATTAGCATTAATATAAATTCATAACAAGGAAATGGAGGTATTCAGACAACCCCCCCCCCCAAATCTCTTTACTGCAGTCTGCTCAGCATTCAGGGCTTCCTGTTGCAGCCAAAATATAAGGTAAAAGTATTCTCCTATGTAGCTTCCCTTAGTTATCTTCCAAACATTTCCTGATTGCTTCCTAGTTTACTTCAACAATATTTGACAATTCTGCTATATTTACTGAAAATTTCTGAATTATTCTTAATCACTACCAAGTAGTGTGATAATTTGTTTTTTAACAAACCCAATTCCCTTCAGGATTTTGTGTGTTTTGTGTAACTTGAGTTATTTATAAATCTGTTTAAAACAATGAAACAGGTGCACAAATATATGGGTAAACAATCATAAACTCAACAGCTTATTTGGTAAATACAGCTTGCAAATATATTCTTCCCTCTTTTGTACACTTTCATTACAAAAAGGAAGGGAAGCATGCTAGCTTGGGACCAAAAAGCCCCTCAGCCACATGCTCCTCGTGTTGCAACTGAAGCCCCCTTCAAAATCTCCATGACTTTCAGGACCAGCCTTCAATTGGGAGAAGCCCCTCAAAGCCTTTAACTCCATGCATGGATTACATGGCCTTTCGGATCCCAGAAAATAACAAACAAACCATCAAGCATCGGGAGTTGTGTTCTAAGAAGCCAGTTAGAATTCTTTAATGTTATTGTGAAGCTCTGTGGGCTGGATGTTTTCAGCGTGGGTGGGATTAAACAAAAAGTGACTGGCTTTGTCTAAGGATGCACTACCTTTCATTCATTTCCTGTGTACCTTAACAGCTTGGTGAAGACAGGTGTTACTCAGAGAATGAGTAAGTTCTATGCATCATTGAACTACTTTCTGTTTGCCAAGGGGGAAAAGTGAGAGTCACATTATCCAGAATTAACCCACCATTTTACCAAGCAACCAAATAATATTTTGGCATGAAACATCTCCAAGATTATTAGTATTCAAACTTTCATTGTTTCCATTTTTATTCTGACTATAGACATAAGTACAATAATCACCAATTTCACTGACAGAGAATGTGAAGGCAGCCTAGAGTCCAAAAGAATAACAACTCTATCCACTTTCTGGATTGCTTGGCCAGGTTATTAACTGGTCATCATCCTGGTACCTATCACCACTGACCCTGAAAATCTCCTGAGTACTTCTGTTTCCTATGTAATCACTCCAGTTATGTACCACTTCAAGATACAGGAGAAGCAGCTTAAGAATGACTGTCAGAACTACTACACTGCTTTTCAAAAACTACCTCTAAACTCACAAGTGTATTTGCAAACATGTACAACACCCAGTTCAAGTCTATAGAATGCTTAACTCTGATTTTTTTTTACTGTCACCATCAAGTATTTATGATTATGGGAAGCAACTGTTGTTGAGTTGCCCTTGCTAATCTGATCATAAAGTCCTTTTCCAAAAGGCAATTGACGAAGAATCTAACCAAGCTTCATTCAATGGGAGTGCAATACTACTATCTCCACTTTTCAGCAGCAGTCTTATGAAATAAAATTAATTAATTATATAGGAGAAGTTGACTAACACAATATCAAAATAACAATGTTTAAGTTATTTTAACTGTGAATTTCAAAACCAAAACCTGAACAACAACAGAAAAATAAAATAAAATATTGCAGTTGCTATCAAAATAGTAACTTAAGAATTACTTGAGTTAGTGTCTTTCTTCTCTGCTTGGTTCAGGGGAGATTCCCAAGCAGAAGCCCAAGACTAAGAATTATTTACTTATTACTTTTCTATACTGTCCAATACTCACTCTGCATAACAAGATCAGATCTACAAAGGTCTCTGAAACATTCAGAGCTCAGCAAGTCATGGATGAGATCATACTAATTGATAGTAACCCTAATTTCCACTGATTGACGAGAACCATTGAACCAGTCCTAATTTAATGGTACCCTTAACTCCCACTGCTTTGTAGCATTATGGGGGGGGGGGGGGGGGATAAGAAAAGCTCTCACACTTGCTTCTCCCTACAAAAAGAAATGTGCAAATTCTAATACAAGCCTGTGGAAACAGGAAATTATGCCCTATTTTCCTCTAAAACTATTTCCTAAAAAAAAAGCAATATTTATGGTTCTGATTTTCTATGATAATGGATAGCTTATTTTTGCTCTTAAGCAAAGCAATTTGCAAAGTATCATTATAACAGCAACAGATTCTTACCATCTCAACTGAGCCATCTTTGGGATAATACAACAGCTCATAACGTCGAAAAAGTGATGCATTTGTATCATACCACTCTGCAATGAAAGCAAATCTTTCATCCTGGCTCTGAGAAAAGAAAAGAGAAAGGCACATTTAAAGCGGAAAGATCCAGATATTTCTTCAGTATAGTCTGCAAGGCATATATGGACAATCACATCTTCTCATGACAATAACAGATATGAGTCTATCCCAGAAACAATTAAAGTTTAAGTGCCAATGAATACCTTGGGAGTATTATTGAATAAATGCATGAAGAAAGCCACAGCATGAAGACATATTTTATTAGACTAATTCACCTGCAGTTATTTAAAGATCTCTCAGAAAACTGTACAAGATACTTCAAGCACAGTTAGATCAGAGGTGGTCTGGTTGCTTTGAGGAAGACAGCAGCAAAAATTTCAGCACACACTGTGTTCATGGGATTCATCTTATCAGATTTTACTTCATAGTTCAGCTAATTTAAGGCTTAAGTTGCAAGTAAATGTTGGGACAGTGACAAAGAAAACCAAGTCTATGGCTATAAGCAGACTGGAAAAAAGTAGGAAATGCATGCAACATATTTAAAACTGCAAGAGGGCATTGCTTGAGTTCTGCTTTCAAAATTGTGTTCCACCACCAGTAACATATTACATGTCCTACAGTCAGTGATATGTACAAACATCACATTGAATTGGTAAAGTTTTGTCACAACCATCTTCCAGTTTGAAAGGCTAGCACTCTTTTAAAACTTTCTATGTTAGGGGTTGTTGAACATCCAAGTGCAATTTGTGACCCTGCTTCAAATCTTACTTCAATCATGATCCAACTATTTGGCCTTTGGCAAGTCCCTTCATCCGTCTTCTCTCAACATCAATCTATCCGTCATACTGATTACTACTACTGACTACAAGGATACTTTTTAATATTTGAAAATAGCTATATAAATATGAGATATTGCTACTATTAATGCAACCTTGTAGTGGCTTGCAAAATAATTTACTATGGCATTGCTTAGATATGGATAAGAGGCTAATGCCTTGCATTTCCATTCAGACCATAGAGGAGAAAAGTCCTCTTCTCTTCAGCTTATGCAGAAATACTAGCTACTAGCCTTTTAGGCTAATAAAAGAAATTGACTTTCACCAAGTGGGCTACTAAAGAAGAGATGGATCACTCTATTTTCTATCAGCTTGATGAGTTTACATGCTGGTCATGGAAGACCAGATTTTCCTCCAGTTAAATCAGAAGCCAAGTGAGATTGCACAGGAGGAATAGAATGATGTGTCCCTCCTTTACTAGCCTGTTCACAGGCCTTTACAGAATTCCATGCACTCACCTACACAGAATTTCTAGTCACCTATGACAAGTTGGCAACTTAGTAAAAGGTATTATCTATTATTTCTTGTCTTAAGCTTTTAAAAAGCAGCTGGTTTTCTGACTTAGGTGACACCACCTTACCCACACAAACACTGTCCAGCGAGGCCTTTACAATTCCCACTTTAAAGCTTCCCACTATTCACATCAAGTTCCTAGAAGGGTAATATTCTTTAGTATGGTCAGGGCTTACTTGCTGCAAAAATTATTAGCGGCATTATGGCAACTCTCCTTTCCTATATTAACCCTCTCCCATGTTCCACTGCACAGCAGCCCCTGCAGAAAAAGCAGCCTTGATATAAAAGATGGGCAGAGCCACAGGTGCCTACTGGGAGATTTGTGTGCATAGTTGAATTAGATGTTTTCTCTTCTGAAAAGAAATTTTTCCTCTCCCCTTTCACAAGATACTTCTTAATACAGTAATACCTCGGTTCACGAACGCTTCTGTTCACAAACAATTCAGTTCACAAACAGAAAGTTTGGCAAAATTTTGCTTCCATTCACGAATTCCGCATCGGGTGACGAACATGATCATAGCCATCTATGCTGCACTGTGACCACATGTCAGAGCATGTCTGAGCAGGGAAGATGGCCGTGATCGTGTTCGTGCGGCAAAGATGGCTGTGTTCATGTTTGTACGAACATAAATGTAGCCATCTTCCCTGCTCTGACACATGGTCATGGCTTCCTATACTTGAGATCTCAGTCGCAGACTCTCCCTCCAAGCAATAACCTCCTCCCCACCCACCTTCCTGTCCTCCACGGCAGAAGTCACCTCAAGCAAGGTTAGGGTTCTCTCTCTTCATACTCCATTGTACTGTACTTTGTTTCATTTTTTGTGGTTAAAAAAAAATTACATATGGTTCAGAATGGAGTAACTTTATTTACATTGAACCTTATGGGGAAATTTGATTCGGTTTGCGACCAATTTGGTTCACAATCTGAATCGTGGAACGAATTAAGTTCGTGAACTGAGGTACCACTGTATCTTCTAGTGTTCGCCTCAGGTAGGGCTTCGCATCAACAAGTGCTATATGTTGGTATTATTGAACAGACTCTGGAATTTGAGACTACTTTCATGCTCCCTGACAAAGCCCTGGAAGTAAACACTGCCAGTCCCCACAGTTACGTGAACATGGTACTATTGTTTACAATCTAACACCTCTTTAGAGCCAATAGTGGTACATACTGTATATGCATAGATCTTTCCCTGTTTAATAGGGCTTAAAATGTACAGGGCAAACACACAAAGAAAACAAGGACCAATTCTCAGGATGTTGGGGTAGAGACTCCTCAAAGCAGAACAAGAATTTATACTGTTGATACAACTTCCTCAAGCAGTGAGAAGTCCTAGGGTTTAGTTTTGGTGACTTATGGTATCATTATTTGCTTTCTTTAGATATCTGGAAGCAGGACACAACAGAGACAAATACACTCCATAACCAGAGAAAGCACAGATAACCCTTTAACAGAATTACAAGGAGTTCTACTGACTCTTGCAAGTCAGTTCCAAATTTGCCCCTCAGTTTTGTGGACATCTCCAACCTGAGCATATTAAGGCCTTTTCATTAAAATCCCTGGCCATAAACAACTGCCCCTTCAAGTTTTTTGCAGCTGCTTTTTCCAGAAGCTACACTGATTTGCATATCTTACGCTCCCCTCCCCACTCTCCATCCACAATATATTTTAAGGTTGGAGATTATTCAAAGCACCTGCCTTTTAAAACTGTGAACATTACAAAACAACTGATGGCTTTCAAAGAAAGTAATCCTGAGTGAGCCAGTCATTTTCCAGTGTTGGGGAAGAATGTAGGAGCTGAGCACCATTTGTGACTTCACTGGTCACAGCCCCTGCTGGGAAAGTTTTTCCAGCTCAAAAAATTGCTTCTAAATTTGCAGTATTATAAAATTGTTTCCAGTATAATAAAAGAGATAACAATTCACTGCCACCACAGATTTTATTTAAAGTAAGGTCCACACATACAGGCACACACAATCTGTCCATGGCTGTTAATTCGTATAGAAGTTGCAGAAAACTTTATCTGCAGCATGATTTGTTTCCTTTTAAAAATAAAAGGAAATAAATCCATGCCATTATAGTGGGAATCAGTCTAAACCATTGAGAATAATGCAGCAAGCATTCTCAGCCTCAGTTTCTCTTATGTATAAGAAGGTTTGTAAGAAGGAAAAGAATAATCATTCCAGAAGAAATCATCCTTAATCTTAGTTGAGAAAGAAAAAGGACAAGGTACTGTAATAACTTTTAATGTCAATACAAATAGCTAGAATAAAGTACAAAGAACAAAGAATAAAGTAGCTAACTAGCCACATTATTTACCTCTGCACTGACCATGATTTATTTTCTAGACTACTCATTGTGCATCATAAGCAGGACTCTTCAGGTCAGCATTCCACAATCTGTCGCCCTATGGTTTTTTGGACCATAACTCCTCTCAGTGTGTCTGACTGTTAGCCATAGTGGCTGGGATTAATAAGAGTTTAAGTGCAAAACATTTGGGTAGCACAGGATGATATGAAACTGATTTAGAGTAGTAAAACTGAAGTGAGAGCAAATTTAGTAAACTGGTCAGTTTCTTGGCAAATAGTATTTGCTATTACCTCCTCCAAAGGTACAGGAAGGTCAATACATATGTAAATTCATTTGTTGTTAGTCGTGAAGTCGTGTCCGACCCATCGCGACCCCTTGGACAACATTCCTCCAGGCCTTCCTGTCCTCCACCATCCCCTGGAGACCACTCAAGCTCACACCAACTGCTTCAGTGACTCCATCTAGCCATTTCATCCTCTGCTGTTCCCCTTCTTTTGCCATCTATTGTTCCCAGCATTAGGCTCTTCTCCAGGGAGTCCTTCCTTCTCATTAGGTGGCCAAAGTATTTGAGTTTCATCTTCAGTATCTGGTCTTCTAAAGAGCAGCCAGGGTTGATCTCCTCTAGGACTGACCAGTTTGATCACCTTGCGGTCCAAGGGACTCGCAGGAGTCTCCTCCAGCACCACAATTCAAAGGCCTCAATCCTTTGGCGCTCAGCCTTCCTTATGGTCCAGCTGTCACAGTCATACATTGCAACTGGGAAAATCATAGCCATGACTATACGCACTTTTGTTGGCAGGGTGATGTCTCTGCTTGTTAGTATGCTGTCT
This sequence comes from Varanus komodoensis, assembly GCF_004798865.1. Lineage (NCBI taxonomy): Eukaryota > Metazoa > Chordata > Lepidosauria > Squamata > Varanidae > Varanus > Varanus komodoensis. The sequence goes on from NW_025335941.1 coordinate 37,335,746, forward strand.
AGATTTGCCATAGCTTTCCTCCCAAGGAGCAAGCGTCTTTTAATTTCTTGGCTGTAATCCCTGTCTGCGGTGATCTTGGAGCCCGGGAAAATAAAATCTGTCACTACCTCCATTTCTTCCCCATCTATTTGCCAGGAAGTGAGAGGACCGGATGCCATGATCTTAGTTTTCTTAATGTTGAGTTTCAAGCCAACTTTTGCACTCTCCTCCTTCACCCGCATCAAGAGGCTCTTTAGTTCCTCTTCACTTTCTGCCATGAGAGTGGTATCATCTGCATATCTGAGGCTGTTGATATTTCTCTCAGCAATCTTAATTCCAACTGGAGATTCATCTAGCCCCGCCTTTCTCATGATGTGCTCTGCATATAAGTTAACTAGGCAGGGCGACAGTATACAGCCTTGCCAAACTCCTTTCTCAATTTTGAACCACTCATTGGTTCCATGTCCAGTTCTCACTGTTGCTTCTTGACTTGCATATAGGTTTCTCAAGAGACAATAAGATGGTCAGGTACTCCCATCTCTTTAAGAACTTGCCACAATTTGTTGTGATCCACACAATCAAAAGCTTTAGCATAGTCAATGAAGCATAAGTAGATGTTTTTCTGGAACTCCCTAGCTTTCTCCACGATCCAGCGTATGTTGGCAATTTGATCTCTAGTTCCTCTCCCTCTTTGAAATCCTGCCTGTACTTCTGGTAGTGCTTGGTCCACATACTGCTGGAGCCTAGCTTGTAGGATTTTGAGCATCACTTTGGTAGCATGTGAAATGAGTGCAATGGTGCGGTAGTTTGAACATTCTTTGGCATTGCCTTTCTTTGGGATTGGAATGTAAACTGATGTTTTCCAATCCTGTGGCCACTGCTGAGTTTTCCAAATTTGCAGGCATATTGAGTGTAGCACTTTTACTGCATCGTCTTTTAAGATTTTGAATAGTTCAGCTGGAATGCTGTCACCTCCACTAGCTTTGTTGTTGCTCAGACTTCCTAAGGCCCATTTGACTTCACATTTCAGGATGTCTGGCTTGAGGTCAGTGACCACCCCATTGTGGTTATCAGGGACGTTAAGCTCTTTCTTGTATAGTTCTTCTTTGT
>NW_025335941.1:37336934-37396306 GCF_004798865.1 Varanus komodoensis
ACTTTTACTGCATCGTCTTTTAAGATTTTGAATAGTTCAGCTGGAATGCTGTCACCTCCACTAGCTTTGTTGTTGCTCAGACTTCCTAAGGCCCATTTGACTTCACATTTCAGGATGTCTGGCTTGAGGTCAGTGACCACCCCATTGTGGTTATCAGGGACGTTAAGCTCTTTCTTGTATAGTTCTTCTGTGTAATCTTGCCACCTCTTCTTAATCCCTTCTGCCTCTGTTAGGTCCCTGCCATTTTGGTCCTTTATCATGCCTATCTTTGCATGAAACTTTCCCTTCATATCTTGAATTTTCTTGAAAAGATCTCTGGTCCTCCCTATTCTATTGTTTTCTTCTATTTCTTTGCACTGTTCATTTAAGATAGCATTCTTATCTCTTCTAGCTATTCTCTGGAATTCTGCACTCAATTGGGTGTATCTTTCCCTTTCTCCCTTGCCTTTCGCTTCCCTTCTTTCCTCAGCTATTTGTAAAGCTTCCTCAGTCAGCCATTTTTCTTTCTTGAATTTCTTTTTCTTTGGGATGGTTTTAGTTGCTACCTCTTGTACAATGTCGCGAACCTCCGTCCAGAGTTCTTCAGGCACTCTGTCTATCAGATCTAATTCAGGGATATGATTTAGGTTATACCTGAGTGGCCTAGCGCTTTTCCCTACTTTCTTCAATTTAAGCCTAAATTTTGCAACGAGAAGCTCATGATCTGAGACAGTCATCTCCTGGTCTAGTTTTTACTGACTGTATAGAGCTTCCCTATCTTTGGCTGCAGAGCACATAGTCAATCTGATTTCTGTGCTGACTGTCTGGTGATGTCCATGTGTAGAGTCGTCTCTTGGGTTGTTGGAAAAGAGTGTTTGCTATGACCATCATATTCTCTTGACAAAATTCTACCAGCCTGTGCCCTGCTTCATTTTGTACTCCAAGGCCAAACTTGCCTGTTATTCCAGTTATCTTTTGACTTCCTACTTTAGCATTCCAATCACCCAGGATGATAAGGACATCATTTTTGGGCGTAAATTCTAGAAGGTGTTGTAGGCCTTCATAGAACTGGTCAACTTCAGCCTCTTCAGCACCAGTGGTTGAGGCAAAGACTTAGACTACTGTGATGTTGAATGGTTTGCCTTGGATTCGAACGGAGATCATTCTGTCATTTTGGAGATTGTATCCCAGTACTGCTTTTCCTACTCTTTTATTGACTATGAAGGCTACTCCATTTCTTCTGAGGGATTCTTGTCCGCAGTAGTATACCTGATGTTCATCTGAATTAAATTCACCCATTCCTGTCCATTTTAGTTTACCTATTCCTAAAATGTCGATGTTCAGTCTTGTCATCTCTTGCCTGACCACATCCAGCTTGCCTTGATTCATGGATCTTACATTCCAGGTTCCTATGGAGTATAGATCTTTGCAGAATCGGACTTTCCTTTCACCACCAGATACATCGGCAACTGAGTGTCCTTTCAGCTTTGACCCAGTCGCTTCATTCTTTCTGGCACTACTAGTACTAGCCCTCCACTCTTCCCCAGTAGCATATTGGACACCTTCTGACCTGAGGGGCTCATCTTCTGACGTCATGTCTTTTTGCCTTTTGGTACTGTCCATGGGGTTTTCATGGCAAAGATACTGGAGTGGGTTGACACTTCCTTCTCCAGTGGATCACGTTTTGTCAGGGCTCTCTGCTATTACCTGTCCATCTTGGGTGCCCCTGCACAGCATAGTTCATAGCTTCATTGAGCTACGCAAGCCCCTTCACCATGACAAGGCAGTGATCCATGAAGGACGTAAATTCATTTAAATATAGGCTAATACTAAACTGTCAATTGCTCAGTAAAGAAAGGAGTAGCAGTCAAAAAGAATCACTATCCTGATTAAAAGCAGGATTCCAATTCCAGAGAAAGCTGGCACACAGAGAGATACACTTGTGTAGGTTTAACCCCTCCACACCTAATATGCAGCCATGAGCAGCAGCAGAAAAAAAAACCTAGCCAGGGTCACCCATGTTTGTCATGAATGGCTCAGATGAAATAAATGACAAAATGCTGTGGAGCCTTGGTACCTTGGTACTCCCATATGTCCCCCCATACTCTGTCCCATATCTGAGGTCCTGTTCCATGATCCCCTGCAAAATGAAACATAGCAGGTTACCATGTAACTGGGTCTTTTAACTGGTGCTATCAAGACTACAGAACACCTTACTAGAGGAAGTCAGGCTGGCCTTATTTTCCCAGAAAGTAGTTCATTTTATAGATTAGCCTTGGCAGTGGTGAATTATTAGTCTGTGATATTTCCAGCTTCCCTGCTGTTGCGATGGTTAACTGATCTTTCTCTTTTATATTTTTTGTATTTTTGTTGGTGCTCTTTCCTGGTGTTTTCTTGCATTTGTTACTTTTATTTTGATGTATTTACACTCAGTCTAACATGTATTTAGATGTATCTGATAGCTGCCTTGATTTGTCTCCTCCCCCATAAAAATACTTTTGAAATCTAATAAGGCATATATACAACTTATACATAAACACAAGTAGAATAAAATCCATTTTTCAGCCTACCATATACTTCTACAGTGCCTTTCAATACAAAAAAGCAGTACAGTCATTGCTTCAGCGCAATACTATGCTGAAAAATAGTCACCTTCACCACTCCAGATGATTATATTAAAGCAAGCACAGGAAAAGATATGATACTGGAAAAGAAGTGTAACTGCCTAGCCTTATAATGTTATTGAACTAAACTGCTTAGGATGCCAAAAAGTAATTACTACTAGCCTTCAGTAGTAAAACCATGGCAACAGCACAATCCTATGCCTGTTTGGTCTGTTAAATGGGGTTTGTTCCTCAATGAATACAATCCTATATATCAGAAGCCTCATGTGGCTCTTTGAATTTATTTTGCCACTCTCCATCCTCTGCCGCCTGAAGGCACCTGCTTGCCACTTGCCACCTGTTTCCACAACCTTGCAGGCGCCTGCTTATGGCTCTTCTGTTGAGCATTTACAGTATGTGGCTCTTCTGTTGAGCAAGTCTGGCTGCCCTGCTATATTTATCAACTAAGAACTCAATTTCATTTAATTCTATGGGACTTACTCCCAATAAAGGATTATAGCAGGCGTTTTACTTTTCAAAACTAAGTATCAGATGAATGTCAATATCACGAAATTAATTAATATTTAGATTGCTGTTTAGTTTATAAGGGTGCTCAAAGGTGATTTAATAAAAAGCGCTGCCACCATCACATGTTAGTTTTTCAAGCCATTGTTGTGCCGTGTTTGATTACTTTCGTAATATATTTTCCTGGTATTCCAGTTCGTGCTCTAGATAGCAAATGAAAGCATCTAACAAATACATGTCAAGGACACAAGTGATCCTCTCGTATACCTAGGTGTGAGATGACAGAATGAAATACTTCTGTACTGAACAGGTCTACAAGAATCAGGTGAGGCTGTAAGTCCAACCTTATTCAGTTAGGAATCTGTACATGACAAACTGGTTGCCAGGTCTCAGATTACTACCAGGTCCAGTCATCCAAATGCCAAAAAGATATAATCGCTCCCAACAGGTACAGCAGCCATCCACAGATCAATCCCCATACAACTCAATAAATAAAATGGGAAAAGCAGAGAAACAGAAGTCTGTTGAATGGGAATTTTGCTTGTGTTCAAGAGGTACTCACCCTGTGTGAAGCTCATACCCCAAATAATTAACGTTAAGGGAGAAAAAGAACTTGAACTTTTAGTTTATAGAAATATATTCAGAAGACTACTGCTACAGTAAATACTAAAGCAGTGCACAGAATTAAGCCTTCATCTACTACAACAAGTATTTAGAAGTAAAAGAAAGAAAAGAACTATTATAGGCTTATTGTGCAAGCCTTCAGTTGTTAAGCAAAAGAAACAACAAAAGAAAGCAGAAAGCAAGGCAAGCACCAGTACTCCCAAATTCTCTTCCTACCTTTGTACTTGACATGCTGTGTAATTGTGCACAAAGTAGCTCAACCACCTACATGCCTCAAGAATCCCCAAATTAAAGTGATGGAACAGTATTTACCAGAAATGTCTAGAATAAAGGCAGTGTATGCGTAATGCAGCAAAGTGGAACCCTTGGGGTCTGATCCCCTTCAATGCTAGTTCACTTGGCAATTACAAAAACAGCAGCTTTGAAGGTAAACTGATAATTTACATAAAGAAATCTCTAAGCATTGGCTCCCAGCTCTGAGTCTTCCCACTGACAATATAACTTCTGGTGTTTAGAAAAGGTGTGAACTGAAGATCAGGTTGGTGATCTCTAAGTAACTGGCAAGATGGAAATTTAGGAACTAGCCAAATTCCACCAGAATTCAGTCTTGAAAACACTTATAGTGAGCAATTGATTTTTCAACCCTCAAAGGAAAAAAGCAGAGTATTTAATTAACTTATTTTTATTGCTACTGTACCTCTCTTTTTAAAAAAAAATCCATGGCAAGTGGCAATATTTAACAATATGACAAACAATATTAAAAGAAAATATAACATATCTAATAAAATCTGCTACTGCTATTGCACAGTATAGAAATGCAATAAATAAATACTCAGCATATTAAAAAATACACAACAGAGATCCAGTCATATTACTTGACCATGAATAAATGTGCAGACAAACACATATGCCTTAGCATGTCAAGACTGGTGCCAAGTGTACCTCAGGGATGGGTGGGGGATTCCAGAGTTGTGACAACAACAGATATACTTCCGTTGGTAGCGAGATGAAATAGGTCTGTTCCCCAAATAACTTTTATTTACTGTAGCTGTTCCCATTCACTTAAAATGAATCTCTGCTGCTGATGCTGATGTCTATCTTCACATCAAACTTGAAGCTCCAGGCGACAAAGCAGCATTTATGAGTTATCAAACACTGGGTACTAAACAACTCGGTTGCTGCAAGTGGGCTCCAACATGATTTTCTGAGTCCAGTAAAACCTCGCTACACAAAACCCCTCCTACACATATACCAGAGTGACATACTAAACATACAATTGCATGAAAAAATGTTACACTGCTAATTTTATACAGACGACACTGAACTAGATGGTTCAGTATAATGTAGTTTCCTCTCAAGCAATTACTTGGCCAGAAAGTTTCTGGAACTAGTAACATCTTGGAAACAGTTTCACGTACAGAGAGAGCACCAATATAGCAGTACACTGTCTCTGTACAATTTTCCATATTTAGGTAAAATTAAAACTCTTTTATACCAGGAGTTGCAATGACATAAAGCAGGCAAAGTGATGTGTCCACACAGGGACAACACTCACATCAGAACAACTGTGCACAATTTGGTTGTTGCAATAGTGCACAAACTATCTTGAAAATTGTTCCCCTAGAACAGTGAACCTTTTAGAGACGGAGTGCTCAAACTGCAACCCAAAACCCACTTATTTATCGCAAAGTGCCAACACTACAATAAAACCTGAAAACTGACATTTTAGTTTAGAAAAAACAACTCACAGCCAGTCCAAGCAAATATATATATATATCTCCTTGGCAGTGCATTGACCGGCCATGCAAAAGCTCGGACAAGTCACAGCTAATGAGTCACGGCTCATGATGTAATCGCCTGGCGCTACTACTCCTTTCCGAGCAAGCTCATGGCCTCTATGTGCACTGTTATTCAATGCTCAGCTGCTGGGGAGATGCTGGGGTGACATGGCTCACATGCTGACAGTGAAGGCTCTGCGTGCCCGCTGTAGCACGCATGCCATAGGTCCAACACCACTGCCCTAACCCTACCCTGGTTCACTCCCTAACCCTAATAGAGGGTGAAAGTTCCACAAAAAATGTTGACCAGCACCAAAAAGCATTTAAAAAATTAAAATGGGGCGGTGTCAACCACAGCTAGAAAATGGTGCATTGAAATGAGTTCAAATACATACTGAAATCCCCTCATCTAGTTTTTTTGTCGCTTCACAAGTATTTGGGACTGAAAAATACAAATTCAACTATTAGAGCACCAGGTGTTCGAAAGGAAACATCCACAAATCACCTACTGTAATGCTGAACACCTAACTTGGTTCATTGTTCATTGACATGTTCATTGTTCTGTTTTCACTTAACAATCCAGGACCCACTTTCCCATCCCCATTATGGTTATTATGACATCTGAACCTGAAAACTTCAGTTATTTAGAATTAAACAACAAATCATAGGCTTATTCTAGGTTTTATCCCCTAAACAACCCAGAGTTTCTGGGTTTGACTGTCACAGAAACAACACAGGAATTGTGTTGATAGCTGAAAGCAGAAGTGACAAGCTAATGGCAGACAGTGCTTGGGGCCACTTAGCCCTGATACCCCATGGCTTAAACAATTTATTTGTTGCAACTGGGCCCACTCCTTCTATCCTTAATTTTTACCTACTTCAAATCTCATGTCACAATAAAATTATGAATCATACTTATATTTCCAAATTTATTTACAGTCAGTCCCCCAAGTTATGAGCAAGTGCCATTCTCAAGAAAACAGAGATTCGTATTTAAGTTGAATTTGTATGTAAGTTGGATCATATATACTTGGCTTTCCACACCTGCAGGGGTTAGGGGATCAGGACACCCCTGAAAGCCGAAAAACCACAAATATCTCTGGGCTCCTGCCCCACCCCAACTCATCAGTGCCTCCTCCTTGCAGCAAGGAGATGCCAGAGAGATTTTCCTCCCAGGATGGACAAGGCAGGAAGGCATGCTTTGGAGACTTCCCTCTCTCCTCTTTCACTTCCTTTCACTCTTTGGTGATGATGATTTTCTGCAGTATTTTTAAAAAATTAATAGGTTTTATGGTAGTTAGTTTGTATGTAAGGGTTGTTCTTAACTTGGACATTTGTAACTCAAGAACTGCCTGTATTTCAGTTATTTCAATACTACCCTTTAGGGAAGAAAAGCCCTGTCAAGTACAGATAACATGAAAACAATGCTAAAATATAAAACACACATATAAAACAATCCGATTTAAAACAGTAGCATAAAAGAATCCAAAGTCAGACCAGCATTCCATAAAACCTAACATAATTAACAGTGGTAGTTTAAAAATCCAGCCTCGCAACATTAATTACAACCAGGTTGGAGCAAAAGAGCATTTTATGCCCATCTAAAAACAGCTGCAGTTGAGGGCAACATGCATGGAGTATATATGAATGAGGATTTGAACTGAGCATCTAAGTTCAGCAGTCTGTCCACTATGCCACCGTCATTTCCCCCATCTCATCCTTTTCCAAGTAGTTCGCATACACATGGCCTCTCCCGGAACTGCACTGCAGGTGAAAAGTGACCTTAAGCCAGCTGATACCAGTGCGCGTTAGCACCAAATACTTTGAAAGGCGGCTCCAAAGAGCATATGCTTGGCATTTACCTTGAACATTCTGAGAATATTGTGGCCTATTAAAAATTTATTGCCTTACTACACAGAAGGCTAAGAGCTCGACCAATCCCTTTCTCCTTCACAGCTGGGAACATTTTGAGCCAGCATTCACTGTGTACTATAGTTTAACCAAATAGTCTCCTACCAAGTCTGTCATTAAAGTTGAAGCACTTCTTTTTACCTCGTGTTGTGTAAAATATTAACTCTTGGGCAATTTAGCTGAATACAGATTTCAGTCAGCACAAACTATGTTCGATGACATACTCATAAATCCTCTACTATAAAGGCAGATATCAAGTTAATATTGAACAAAGGTATGCAGGGATTTGTGGGGGAGGGGGTTCAAAAGTGAAAAAGTCTTGTATTTAATATTGTGTAATATGATACGTTATGGAGAAGCAGGGGGATTCAAAATGGCAGGTACAATATAAATTCTAGAAATAAATTCATATATAGGAAAGCATAATCAAGATGGAAATCATATGGTTACTAGAACACCTTCCCAGGGGGCATGAGATATATCAGATCTCCACCTCTAAGGATGGAAATAGAGATCCATCCTCGGAGAGGAAGTTTAGTCTTCAGAATCCTCTCCTAACCTCTCCTAGCTGCTGTGGAAACCTCCACAGGTAGTGCTATTGCAATGGAGGGAAGGCATTGGTCAGGGCTGATTCAGGAGTGGCTGTAAATCCTCCCAAACCAGCAGCATGTTTATTTCAGCCCTGAAATTGATATAAATTAATTCCTTCCAATCAAAACCAATGTAAGGATTTTTGAAAATAGCCAGAAAAGAGGAGTGGGGAAGACAGCAAAATCACCATTCCTCCCTACCCTTCTGCCCTGCAGGAATGAGACCAGAAGAACTTTAGATGAGGCAGCTCCTCTACCCTCAGATATTTCAGCTAGATGTGGTAGGATTGCTTTATTCAGATGCAATTACATACAAATCTTCTGAGGAGTATGTCCCATTAGATACAACAGGATTTGCTTCTGAGTAGCTGTGCACAAAATTTGCACAGTAAACATTAGTAATTCAGATCAGCTAACAAAATTTTCCTCACTAATATTCCCTTTGAAATTTAGATAATAAATTTCCTTTCAGCCAAAACCTAAGATGTTACTCTAAATTGTTTATGTCACAAATACTGCCATGGGTTAGAGCATACTTAATATTTCCAGAGCAACACTAAAATCCAGTTATTTATTTATTTATTTATTTATTTATTTATTTATTTATTTAAAGTTTTTATATGCTGTCCCCTTGTTACATAGCCTCGGGACAACTCACAGAAATAAATAAATAAGACAATAACAATTACAATTAAAACCTGGAAACACACTGGCTGCACAATTAAAATATATAAATACTAAACATTATTAAAATACTGTTTGAATAAAAAGGTCTTGGCCTGGCGCTGAAAAACAAATAACGACGGCGCCAGGCAGACCTCTCTGGGGAGCGCATTCCACAGATGGGGCGCCACCGCAGAGAAAGCCCCCCTCCGGGTACTTTGCTTCCTGATATCTCTCACAGAAGGCTCCCGGAGGAGAGCCTCTGCTGCCGATCTCAAGGGGCAGGAAGGAAAATATGGCCACAGGCGTTCCTTTAGGTATCTGGGTTCCAAGCTGTTAAGGGCTTTATAAGTAATTACCAACACCTTGAATTAAGCCCGGACTTCGATGGGAAGCCAGTGAAGCTGGTAGAGGACTGGGGTTATATGAGAATAACGCCTGGTCCTCATCAGCAACCTGGCTGCTCTATTTTGCACCATCTGAAGTATCCGGACTGTAGAATTCTACTACACTACTCCTCTGATTAACTGTGGCTCTCTAGCTGCCACTAACAGCTACCTGATCCTTATAAATAGAAATATTAGGAACTGAAACTGGGACAACCTGCATATAAAGCTTGTACTCTACCACTGAACTATGACCTGCTCCATACTACTGGAATTAAAGCAGAAACGCAGCAATTAATTTCTAATCACTTAGACTTGCTCACCTAGAATTTTTTCACATGCACATCAGCTATTATCTTTTTCAATGTACACTGCAGCTCTAAGAACAGACATATATACAATGGTTCAAATATAGTTTGTCTGAAGAAGCCATGAAGAGCAACTGGAAACACCCACTCTTTAAATGCCACCTTCCAGGCCAAATCTGTGAAGGTAAAGTGCTCCTCCTAGTGTTTTAAACTGATCATATCATTTAATTTCAAGATTCAAACTGAAGACATTGTATTTATTCATCATTCCTTGTTATCTTTATTATGCATGTGGGCAGGAATATTATAATAAACTATATAAAAGACAAATAAAAATTTCCAGGCAAATAACCCACCACAAGTATATTTAAACATAAGCACATAGTTAAGCATTTGAGGCACAATCTGTTGTTGTTGTTAGTCGCAAAGTTGTGTCCGACCCAGCGCGACCCTATGGACAACACTCCTCCAGGGCTTCCTGTCCTCCACCATCCCCCGGAGTCCACCTAAGCTCATACCAACTGCCTCAGTGACTCCATCTAGCCACCTCATCCTCTGCCGTCCCCTTCTTCTTTTGCCATCTATTGTTCCCAACATTAGACTCTTCTCCAGGGAGTTCTTCCTTCTCATTAGGTGGCCAAAGTATTTGAGTTTCATCTTCACTATCTGGTCTTCTAAAGAGCAGTCAGGGTTAATCTCCTCTAGGACTGACCGGTTAGATTGCCTTGTGGTCCAAGGGACCCGCAGGAGTCTCCTCCAGCACCACAATTCAAAGGCCTCAATCCTTTGGTGCTCAGCCTTCCTTATGGTCCAGCTTTCACAGTCATACATTGCAACTGGGAAAACCATAGCCTTGACTATACGCACTTTTGTTGGCAGGGTGATGTCTCTGCTTTTTAGTATGCTGTCTAGATTTGCCATAGCTTTCCTCCCAAGGAGCGTCTTTTAATTTCTTGGCTGCATTCCCTGTCTGCGGTGATCTTGGAGCCCAGGAAAAGAAAATCTGTCACTACCTCCATTTCTTCCCCATCTATTTTCCAGGAAGTGAGAGGACCGGATGCCATGATCTTAGTTTTCTTAATGTTGAGTTGCAAGCCTACTTTTGCACTCTCCTCCTTCACCCGCATCAAGAGGCTCTTTAGTTCCTCTTCACTTTCTGCCATGAGAGTGGTATCATCTGCATATCTGAGGTTGTTGATATTTCTTAATTCCAACTGGTGATTCATCTAGCTCCGCCTTTCTCATGATGTGCTCTGCATATAAGTTAAATAGACAGGGCGACACTATACAGCCTTGTCGAACTCCTTTCTCAATTTTGAACCTAGCATCTTTCAAATTCAGGGAAGATCCTGAGACATGGGATGCCTGGGCTTGTCAAAAATCAAGTGTAGAGTGTAGTGTAGAGTGTAGTGTATATGGCACAACAGCAACACATCCAGCAATATGCAGGAGAATCCAGGACTGACCAGTCTCTGCTAGTTTATTCAGCTACATGACCCACTGTGCTCAGTGGGGCATACAATTGTTTAAATATACATGGAATTACAGGCTAAAACTTGAAACCACAAGCTTCAGTTATCTACTTATCAAAGGGCAGATAACTTCCAGAAAGCACAGAGCTGTATTCCCTGCCTGCTACTTTCATGCTGCCTCCCTGAAAAATCATGGAGGACAGAGGAAATGCCAGATGACTGGAGATGGGCAAATGTTGTTCCTGTTGTCAAGTAGGGAAAAACCAAGAACCTAGACCATCAGTCTAACATCAGTCCCTGGGAAAATTCTGGAGCAGTTTATAAAGCAGTCTGCAAACACCTTCAAAACAATGCACTGTTTGCTAGAAGTCAACATGGATTCTCAAGAATAATTCCTGACAAGACTAATCTGATTTCAATTTTTTGATTAGGTAATCTTCCTGATAGACTGTAGGAATGCAATGCGCCGTATATTTTGACTTCAGCAAAGCTTTTGATGATGTGCCTATTATATGGAACAATGATCAGGTGACTCCACAATGGGCTATAGAATCAAACTCAAAAAGCACTCATCAATGGCACCTTCTCAAACTGGGGAGAGGTAACAAGTGGGGTATCAACATTTTATTAATGATATGGATGAAGAAGTGCAGCAAACATCTATAAAATTTGCAGATGACACAAAACTGGGTAGGATAGCTAATACCCTACAAAACAGAAAGAAGATTCAAGGTGATATTGATAGGTTGGAATGCTGAGCTGAATACAATAGAATGGAATTCAAATGCCAAGTTCTGCACCTAGGAAAAAGAAACCAAATGTATTGCTACAAAATGAGGAATACTTGCTCATCAATATTGCAAATAAGAATCTTGGAATTATTGTAGATCACAAGCTGAATCTGAGTCAACATGTAGTATGTGTGGAATGGGTCTGAACTCAGATCACACAGGACTTGAATCATTGATCAAATGAACCTTTAATAGCGGTGGCAGTAATTTGGGTGTCATGATCCAATATAGAGGTTATAAACCCTCTGGTCAATGGGGACTCTAGAAGAAGATGGTGCCATTATCCCTGGGGTAACTTGGTTCATCGCTCAGCTTAGGCAGAGTTTGCCTCTTTGCTCTGACATATAGGTCTTGGATTCAGGAATTTTGTTTTGTTCCAAAGTCACCCCAACTGAAAATATTCATGTCATGTCATGACTAATTGTATTGATGGAGCATTTAAAGCTCCATCAAATCTTCTCTTGTCAATAAAAGAAGACTGAGGGGAGATAGGATAGCATTCTACAAGTACTTGAAAGGCTGTCACAAAAAGGACATGATCTCTTCTCCATTATCCCAGAGTGCATGCAACAGAATAACAGGATCAAGTTACAGGAAGCCAAGTTCCAGCTAGATCTCAGGAAACATTTCCTGACAGTTACAGTAGTACAACCATGGAACCAATTATCTAGGGAGGTTGTGGGCTCTCCAACACTAGAGACTTTCAAGATGCACTAGAGACTTTCAATGGCAACTGGTCAGCCATTGGAGAGGATAGTTTAAACTGGAGTCCTGCACTGAACAAGGGGTTGGACTTGATGGTCCTCTGGCTCCTTCCAACTCTACTATTCTACGATTCTCTGAAATTTACCACAGCATGGCAAAAAACCTCATGATTTGGCTTTTAAAAAGCTGCACAGGAAGTGCAAGAAAGATGCACAGGGAGGGCAGAGTTTACTTATAAGCAAGATTGTGATTAGCCACATCACTGTCAGTCTTAAACACTTAAGTAGCAAATGCTAATGGCTAGAAAAATAACAGAAGAAACTTCCTGAAATTTCCCAGAATATCTCCATGTATTCAGTTGAAAAAACAATCTAAGAAAGAGGTAAGCATCCACTTTATTTTCCATCTAAAGAGGATAATAATATACTCCAAAATAAATAGTTTAGCAGTTGTGACAGCATTATAGAAAATGACTGCATTGTATTGTTACAGGTTGCCTGCTTTCTTAAAGTTTCCAAGCTGTCAAGTAATTCCTTCACCAATGGATACTCTTTTAATCTTATTTTTATCTAGGCAAATTTATTTGCAGTAAAAAGTAATTCTGCTCTTGATTAGGTAAGAGACCATTCTCAAGGCTGCTTACATCAAGGAAATTCAACCAGAGATATTAAGAGCACAGTTTGTAATTTTATCAGTTGTAACTGAAGAGCCATCTTTCAGGGAAGAGAAATAACCTTAAAGAACAATCACAGTCCACTTTTCATATAAATCCATTTTGTGCATGATGGAAGTGTAAATTGTACACCAGGGAACCTGGAGATGATGATATAAAAAAGCCCACAAAAGATTACAACGAAGGAGAGAGAAGATTGCCAGCTGGCTACCTTTAAACTGGCCAGCTGACAATCTTTGTACTGCTATTAAACACTGACAAGGCTACTATTTTTTATATTATATTATATTAATTTATTTAGGGCATTTATAGGCCGTCCATCACTGTCGTCTCTGGATGGCTTACAATATAAGAGCACCTCCAACAAAGACTCAAGCTGAGATATCTTTCAACAGTCACCAAATGTAACAAAATAACTTCCAAAGATGTATTCCATATGTCTAACCATGGATGTATACAATAACATGCAATTGAGATGTTTATTTCTTAAAAGAGTAAACAAATGAAGAAAAATTGTATATCATTCCATGTTCTTTTAATAGATTTACAGCAAATGCGAAGTACTATATACTCCTCTGAAAACTCTAACATGAATCCATTTATTTTCCAGATGCCAAGCCAATGCTTCAAACACATACATTTTGCTCAGTAAAATGTCTAACTTGCACTTCAGAAGTTCAGAGTATCTACCTTCCACTTTCCACCCCTCAGTTGGACTACTGTAACACACTCTATGTGGAGCTGCCCTTTAAGACAGTCAGGATACTTCAGTTGGTTCCAACTAGAGCACCCAGGCTTTTGACAGGGGCTGGCATGCTTGCTTACATAACACTGGTTCTGCACCATGTGCACTGGCTACCACTGAAGTCCGGGACCAAGTTAATGTGTTCACTACGATGTATAAAGCCCTGCATGGTTTAGGGCCTGGATCTTTGGAGGAGCATCTCTTTCAGTATACACCTGCCCAAGTCCTAAGATGCTCTTCTGAGTTCCTTCAGGAGCCCTCTTTGAAGGAGATTAGAAGAGTGGCTATCCAGAGAAGAACCTTTTCCATGGTAGCACACCAGCTTCGGAACCTGCTCCCCAGAGAGGTATGCCTGGTGCCAATGCTTTATTTACTTTCCCAATATTTTAAAAGTTTAATGTTGTTTTAATGGTTGGCCTTTATCACACATTTATATTCTGTGTATTTGTGCTACTTATTGTAACGCCATCCTTGTTATAAATGAAGTCCTTTGGTATAAACAAGGTATTAATGTTTTAAATAAATAAATTTTGCAATGTGTATATAAACAGTTTTAAAACTCTGCAACCCTAGTATAAAACAATGTGATTATTTCACCATCATATAAAAGACTGGGAGAGAAATCAATGCAGGGATGAAGAATTCTCTTCGGGCTGACCAAGTTGCAGGTTGTAAAAGAAACATAATTTTCAAGAAAAATGTATGAACGTTTGAATAGTTAGAATCTTAATCCTTAGTTGACATTGCTAAAATATGGCCAATGGAAAATGTCTGATTTTCCCCACTCAGTACTTTGAAACTATATGACAGGGTGGCCAAACCAAGTCTGGTGAGCCACATGTGGCTCTAAGTTTATTTTGCAGCTTACCACTTGCCACCTGACACCCAGAAGCACCCACTTACCACTTGCTGGCCTGATGCCACCACCTGCAGGCACCCACGGTTCTCAAACATCTAACATTTACTATGTGGCTCTTCCATTTAGCAAGTCTGGCCACTCTGGTATACAAGATTATTATCTAGAGGAGATAATACTTGAAATATATTTACATCAGATGCTAATGATAAACAACAAAAAAGCAATCAATAAAATTTGAATGCATATAATTCAGACTCTGAAGCATGACCTTACAATTAAGAGTTGGAATGAACACTGAACTGTCTTCTTGCCACGTGGTTGCACAAATCTGAAGTGGCACTGAATTCCTTTCTCTAAATGCTGAAAAAAGGATCCCTCTTTGGTCAATTCCCTTTATTTCCCTGTTGCCAGAGATACAAATATTTAGCTTGCAAATTCAGGATCAAATTAACCAGATCACTTAAATGTGCAGATTGCACTTGTGCTGAATTCTCTGAAATCCAGTCTTCTAGAGGCCAAGGCTTCTTAAGCAGTCCTACATACCAAGTTGGAGAGCCACCTAGTCTAGAATCTTATTTCACACAAAAGGGTCCAGTCTGTATTAGGTACATCTCTATTATGAGACACGGGAAAGAGAGAATCATGTTCCAAGCCTTCCACCATTTAGTCTAGATTAAGCTCTGATCCTATCCTAAAGGTTCAAAAATTCAGCACCACAGCTATTAAACATTAGACTGACATTAGCAATGAGTACTCTGAGGAGCCATTGCTTCTAGTTTAGAGTTTACAGAAGACTTCTACTAAGGTGAAATTTGCTAAATAGACTTTTTGGTATAACAATTCAAAACACAATTGTTACCCACTTTACCCATATTTCCTGAAAGTTATATCTGTTGCAGGTAATTTCACTGTGTTTTGTCTGCTACTTGTTCAGTTTTCCATGTAGTTCTCCGGAAATTATGTTTGTTTTTTTCAAAGTTCAAACATCTTTCCTGAAATCTTTTTCTCCTAAGAAGTGAAAAGGCTGCTGTCACTTCGGATTCCATTAACTGAAAGTAAGTTAGACAGCCACTGGTTCCAAATTTTGGTGCTATGACAGCACTAAGAAAAATGTTTTAAAGATTGCAGGTAAAATGGATGTGCAAAATATAAAAGAAGACGGAATACATTGATAAAAACATACCAAAGAAATGGGAAGGAGACAGTTGTCACTGAAATGAGTAAGGATTTGTGAGGAAGGATTATTTTAAGAAAGGATTTAAAGCAGAAAAGAAAGCTGACAAAAGACTAAGAAGGAAACAGTCTGTGCTGGATATGGGCAGATCATGCAAAAAGCCCAAAGGAAAGATGAAATATAGTAGCAACCAGGAGAGATAAGAAAAAATTATTTAGGCAGCCAAACGATATGCATAGTCAAATGTACTTCCCACTGAGTGCAATCAAACTATTCCAAATATCAAGGATGAAAAACTTCCAGTCTATGAGCTGGGTATAACCCATGGAGATTTTCTGTCTGGCCAGCCAGCTTCTTCCCTAGTCCTGCCCACTTTCCCCTGCAAGGAAAATCCTGTCCAATCAGCAGGTGACCAGAGATAATACTGCAAAGTTATTCTGCAAAGTTAGAAAGGAAGCCTTTGTTGCAGGAAAAAGCTCTCCTCTCTGATGTGCTGCAGATCAGGGCTAAGAGCTCTAAAGGACTTTCATTCATGGGTCACCTTAAATTAGATTATTTGACAGCATGGAACATCATCATCATGTTGTGAGACCAGTGCATCCTGAATAAGTGGGCCAATTTTAAAATAAATAAGTAATTCATCTATTAACTTTTAAAGGTGTTTATGTTATGTTTTATTATACTGCTGTATTTTACGGGTTTAAATTTTGTAACTACCAGAAAGCATCAAGTATGGCCATTCAGAAATGATGTTTTATTATTATGATAATTATCACCCATTAACCATTCTGGCTGGGGATCATTGGAATTGAGGGGCTCACAGGAGAATAGCGTTGGGCTAAGAAGAGACAGGTTCGTAGCACCACTTAGCCAGAAAGCGAACTGCCTAAACTACCTCAGAGGGTTGTTGTGAGGATAAAAGGAAGAGAGAAGAACCATGCAGCCCATTCTGAGCTCCTTGGAAAAAAAGAGAAATGCACTTATGAAAACTAGCTGTTAACTATTCACTGATAAATCATTCCTAGCGGGCCCATTCCTTTTCAGCTCGCAAGTCCAGCAAGGCTGTGGGTCAAGGGCCTTCGCGCGGCATGCTTAAAAGGACGTCCCCTCCGGCGGCTCATTCTCCGCGATCTAAGCACGCCCGATCCCCTTGCTCTTTTCCCTCACTCACCATCGTACAGCCACCTCCGCTCCGGCTTCCCGCACGCCAAGCCTCCCAGCAGTCGTTGCCCGCTCACCCACTAGAAACACGCCGCCACCAAGCCGCTTCTTAGCAACTGAAGCCACGCCCCCTTCTGACGCCGCCACTCACGCTTGAAAAAGGGGGACACTCAGCCTGAATTTCCGTTAAAACCATAGAAAGGTTACGTGGCTCTGATTTTCTATTGGCTTGACATGCCGTCACTCTCTAGACGCTAACCGTGGAAAGACTTGAAATTGAGACCGGAAGCGCCTATACCGTACGATATCGAGGGGGGGGGAAAGAATGCCGCAGAGGCGGAACATCCTTAGGGCGTTGGACGAAGCATAGAGATAGAAATATAGAATATTCTCCACTTAGCTGAAGATAAACTTTCCTAGTTGCTTTCGCACTTTTCTCCTGTCACCTTTCCCACCCCTTCTGCTTCGATGCAACTAGGAGCTGCCCACAGAAAATAATTGAGAAACAGTTTTCCCTATTTGTCCTCCGGCCCCCTGAGATGGGCAACAGAAGCCCTCCTCTGGGAACCCTCTACGAAAGACATTAGGAGACAGAAAATCTGGAGGAGGGCCTTCTCTGCGGTGGCACCTCGCCTATGGAATGCACTCCCCAGAGAGGTCTGCCTGGTGCCGTCATTATATGTTTTTTGGTGCCAGGTCAAGACCTTTTTATTTAATCAATATTTTAATATGTATTAATAGTAATTGGATTTTATTGTTTGTATTTTAATAATTACAGCAAGCGTGGAATAGTCAATTTATCTATTTTATTCTGATTTATGTTGTAAGCCATCCAGAGATGCAAGTAATGGATGGAATACCAATTTTATAAATAAACAAACTAAAGTAAATACAGGGCTTTAGGAACAATTAGGGGCGTTTTAAGAGGATTTTGAGTCTTTCTAGTGGAGGACTTAACAGGAAAAGAAACATACTATGGGAGAGTCTAAATATTTAAAAATATACCTTCCAATGCAAATGCAATTCATGCTTATCTCATAGAATTATAGAATCATAGCATAGTAGAATTGGAAGGGGCCATGAAGGCCATTGGGTGCAACCCCCTGCTGTTGCAGGACACCCGTTTACACCATCCCACGCAGATGGCTGTCCAGTTTCACCTTGGATGTCTCTAGTGTGGGAGAGTCCACCACCTCTCTAGGCAGCTGGTTCCACTGTCACATTGCTCTGACAGTGAAGAAAGTTTTCCTGATATCTAGCCTGAGCCTGGGTTGTTGCAACTGGACTTGATCATTCCTATCGAAGTGTCCTACACTCTGATATCGCTCACACTCTGTCCTATATTCTGATATCAACAAGAAAAGATCTTGACCTTCCTCTTTGTGAGCCCTTGAGGTACTTAACAGAGTGATACCATGTCTCCCTCAGCCTTCTCTTTCTAACAGCTGAACATACCCAGTTCTCTCATATTGAAAAGTGTGGGCAATGGCTGTAGTTGAAACAGAGCTATAAAGCAGCTCTGCAGTGTATTCTACTAATGATATTACAGGTTAGAAATAGAGCTGCAGCAAAGACCAATCTGTTAAGGACTAGGACCTGTAGCCGCCCACCCACATCAGTTCTAGGCCAAAAATCTTGATTCAGCCCTTGCTGCCAGGGTATCCAGGGTAGGCATGGCTGGGCACCTGGCAACAGTTCACTGACAAGAGCCCCTGGAGTTGCTTTGGCCTTGCCCCCAGCCTATCCTCCTGCCCCTTGCTCTGGTCCAGATAACGGTGGTGGTGAGGAGGACTGGATGCCACTGGCTACTTTTATGTCTCTGCCTGTCAACAAGAAATGATGAAGAAGAGGAAGAGCAATAGTGGCCAGTGGCAATGGTAATGAGGAGATTAGACTTACAAAGAGGTCAGGGCAAGTGGAGAGTGTCTTGCCTGAGGACCCTCAAAATCAGGGAGCCAGCACTGCCTATTGCACTCCAGTGCAAAACACTCATTTCCAATGACTTGCATGCAGTTGCACTGTGCCTTCGGTGGTTAGAAAACTCTAATCTAATTGTTCACGGGAGAAAAAAAAGTGAGAAAATACAGACTCTTGCCTGGAAGAGTATATTAAGGCTGGGATGGAAGGGGAGTATATTAAGGCTGCAATCCTGTACATTGAATTCAATGGGAATTTCGTCAGAGAAGACAAGGATAGGACTGCAGTACAAAATTATGAACTTCTCTGAACTTGTAAGGGTAGCACTCACAATCCCGTGAGAAGGTTCAAACTCGACTCAAGAGGAAAGCTGTATGTGCAAGTCTTTAATTATACTTCTACATACGGAAGTCAGTAGATCGGAAGTTATTGCTTCTGGAAAGCTGGAACGAGGGGTGTTGAAAGAGTATGAAGGCAGAAGTGGCCTGTATGAAGAGTGTGGGACGGGCTACTGGTAAGTGGGGCGAGGTGGTTCCTTTGCGAAGTATCCAGTTGTGAATCTGTTGAGAAGCGGGTCCTGTTTAAAATACACGCGGTTAAGATCGGCTGTCAGAATCGTCGCGGGTCGGGGGGGGGGGGTGTCATTGTATGTTATCCTCCCCGATCCTGGTGCCCTCTAGATGTTTGGGATTTCACATCCTGTCAGCCCGAGCTAATACGATTAATGATCGGGATCGCTGAGAATTGTAGACCACAACATCTGAAATGCTCCAGTTTTGGAAAAGCTGCTTGGTCGCTCATTCTATGAATGTTTGTTCTGTAGAAAGCAGCAGCGAATTTGAATCTGACTCTCAGGTAACGCTGAGGGGCTGAAAGGCACTATATAACTGCACGAGTATTTAACGAAATCGGACACATAATGTGTGATGAGGTCACGGAGAAGCTAAGAACCATGCTGGATCAGACCAATGTCTCCTCTAGTACAGCATTCTATTCACATCGTGGCCAACTAGCCGGCCACAGGAAACCCACAAGCCAGACATGACTTCCAATCTCTAACGAAGAGAAAGGTAATATCTGGTGGTTAAATATAGCAATACCCAGGCTGGACCGCCTCCAAAATAAGGTCTATACAACTCAAAAGCACAAAACCCACAGGTACCGCCATTCTTTTTCAGACAATATAAAATATAACAATAATAAATATTTATTGCTTTTTCATGACACAAAAAATCTGCTGCATGATGACGTTCCGCCAACTAATAGTAGGGCTAGCCCCTGAAACAGGTGGTAAAGAAATGGTGACTAAACTCTGAAGGAAACCAGAGGTAACCTGACAGGACATGCATGTTTATTCAAATTAAGTTCATTTGGAGGTATAGCCTACATATTGATGAGCTTGCAGTCTTAGTCAACTTCCTATTTCAAAATAATAGTTTGCCTGCATTTGTCAGCTTTTGCATTTCACAAACACTGACACTGGGTCATTTCAGAGTTGATGGCAAGTGATCTGTGTTTGGTGTTTTTCACTGAACTATATGACATCATGTGTTTTCTTGATAGTGTCAGATGAAACAGGACTATCATTCTATGCTGAATGTATAAGCAATATAATTTAGGCTTCACAGGTGTTGCTCCATTAAGATGCATCTTAACCTACCTGGTCACATTTCTGACTTCCCCCACCCAATAGAAGCTCAAGGGTGGCAGTTTGGGGATGAGCCTTCTCTGTGATAGTCTCGTATTTATGGAATGCTGTCTCCAACAACATTCACTTGATGCCTACACTGTCATCTTTTTGTTATCGGACGAAGATGTATTTCTTTCTCTAGGCATTATTGTGTTGATTATAATTTATCTTAATTTTGGGTTTTCATTTTATTAATTATAGATTTCTGTATTTATATGTTTTAGTCACTTTGAGACTGCTTTCTGTTGGGAAGTGATGACTAAAATTAATAGTAATTCTAATGTTTGGACACAGGATTGAGAATGGAATTTCAAACCATATCTTTCCTCAATTAAAAAAAAGGTTATCCCTTTGCATATTTACATATAATAGGGAAGGGCTGCAAATGACAGAGCATGTCCTTTGCATGTAGGAAGTCCTAGCTTTAACTCCTAGCATCAGTAAGGAAGAATGGGGAGAAAAACTTAGCCTATTTGAAAATCAGAAAAGTCACTGCCAGAACTAACAGTTCTGAACTGTCAGTTAGAGAACTACCTAGATGGCTTTGTTTTTTCCTTTGATATAAGGCAGATTTCTGCGCTTATTGTTATGTCCACACGTGTTTCATGGTGAGTAGTCAATTTGGAACCTTGCACATGCAGAGGAGTTTATGATATGCATATGTATTAGTCACAACAAACTTTGAGCTGTTATAAAATATGCTGATTTAAATTGTGAAAAGAAAGGAAGCCTAACAGTCTAGTATTATTTTTTTAAAAGCAGGTCTAAACATAGGAATATGTGGCTGTAATGGCAGGCAACTAGTTTTGCATGATAGCGTGTGCTACCAGACCACATGAAAGAGGTATTAATAAGATGTGCACCAATTCCCAAAAAGTTGTAAACCATCCTTTGGCGGCAGGACACGGAACCTGACACTAATTGTATTCACACATAACAAGCCACAATGGAAATGGTTCATTGATATGTGTGAATTCAGAAAGTATGATGAAGCATGGCACATTTGGTTATGTTGAATCCCCATGGAGAATCAGTGGTCTTTTCTAAGTTTCCATGTTTCAGCATTGCTTGTCATGATGTGTGAATTCAGTTACAATGTTTTTCCATAGTTTCTCAATTTCTGCCATGAAACTTGGCCTCAAGAGTGGCAGCAGCAGGTGCTCCAGGCTCCATTCTTTGCTGTCCTGTTCCACCTAGCAATTGCTGAGGCAGCTGCAGCCGCCCTCTGATTGACTGCTTTGTGCTGCTTTTTCCCTTTGTCCAAACGCTGGCTTCCCAATGTATAGCCGCAGCTCTGGAATATCAACAGCAGCAGGGAATTGCACACCATCTTCAGCAGCAGTGACCTTGGAAAGCAGATATGCCTGACACTCCTGTCTGGTCACTGCACTTTGGAAGAGCAAATGGCTGTGCGTGTGTTATAATTGGAGACCCAGCACTCTCCTCCCCTGAAGGCAGTTTTGCACATGAGGAGCATGCTGGCCATACTCAGGCATAGCCATCAGAGCAATCACGCTGAGAATCTCAGGGCTCCTGTTCACTGTCCTGCTCTCCCTGCCACTCCTATCCTGTCCCTGCCATTCTTAAGAACTCTCAACAAGTCCCACTGTCACCCCCTGCCCAACTGCAGGACAAACACATTCCTTCAGGCCAGCCTGAAACCTTTCCCAGGCAAATGCCCACATGTGCTCTCATAAAAAACTATCCCTGCAGGACATGCTCCCTCCAACCCTAGCATGGGTGCCTACAAAGATGCCCTCCATGCACCTCCATGGAGGGGAGGTAGCCTGTGGCAGCATGTGAAAGTCCTGTGCATGTGTGGGTGGATGTGCTTGCACACTGGTGCAGAGCAGCAACGGGGAGCATTCCTACAATGATCCTCTACAGCAGTAGTTTTCAGCCTTTCCACAGCTGGGGACCTGTGAAAACAGGAAAACCACCTTGGGGACTGCTGAGGCAGAAACAAAAAGCACCATGTACATAATACAGTATTCTGTGTATTAGTTTCCAAACACAATACCAAAGGAAAAGGGGGGAAAAAAGAAAATTCTCCAAAACAACCAGAAACTGAGCAACAAAAAAAATGCCAACAAAAGAACAAAATACTGAAATTGGCGCAGCGTGGCTCCCACCAAGCTGTCTCTCCCCTCCCTGGTCTTACCAGTAGCATCAGCGCACCCCCACGAAGGTGATGCCAACCAAGGAAGAGGTGGTGCAGCACAGGCAGTCCCCATGCCGGTCTGTGGCAAGTGGAATGCAGCTCCCTCACAAACCAGCAGGAAATCTCCCATGGTCCGGTGGTTGAAAACTACTGTTCTAGAGCAACAGTGCTAGTCTAGTGAATGAGTAATAAGTAGTTGCCTCACTGAGTAATAGAAAACAAAAACAAAGCAGACAACTGGCTGAGAACACACCCAGGGAAGTGTGCAGGCCAGTGAGGTAGAGGTTGGTAGGGCAGGTAGTGGTGCATACTGGGATTGACTGCCAGATGCAGAGGTTGATGGGATACATGCATCCATTTGGAGAAATGATGGAGGCACATGGAAACAACTAATAACAACTATTCTGACACAAATGTGTTAGACAGGTAACCGCATACTAACCATTTGCTTTGTGTGCGCACTCAGCCACATCCTGGATACATTGGAGGACACTAATTATCATAATTTCTCTCAATACAACTTGACACTGAATCTGATAATTTTTATGGATGACTGCTGAAGGGAGAGACCGAGGATGTGCAACCTTGTTGATTCTCCTTACTTTCTCTTCAGATTCCAATACTATCAACAATGGAATGCTTCTGGAATGCCTGTCCAGGGTGGAAGCATTGTTCTTTGGTAGTTCCACTTTTTCCTGGCAGATAGATTCCCGAAAATGGTGCTGGGGAACTGTAGTTTGGTGCTGTGCTATTTCAAAAGTTTTGCTACCCTTTATGATTCCCCTTAGGAATTTAAGTACTGCAGGCATCTGCATCCTGGACAGTGAAATGTGTGGGAAGCTGCTTGTTTGTGGGGATCTTTTTTCCTGGGTTGGGTACTACTGATGCTGCTATTGGGTGCTACAAGAGAATTACCTACAACATGTAACTGATTTTGATGTATTTTTTTCTTTTAAGGTTTAGTGTTTGTTTTTTGTGCGCAGCACCAGCAACAAAATGACAACTCTACAGAATACGGAAAACAGTAAGTGTTGATCCTTTTTCAAGACTAGAAAGAACATTGTTAGAGACATTCTGCAGATGGAAGGATTTGTGACAAAATTTGCCCCCTCCCCCAAAAAACCCCCTTAGAAGTCCATGAAGTAGTTTTGTCAGGAATGCTTGGATATTGGTTATTTGGCAAGAGACAGTTACTTAGTTTTTGTTTACATGTTTTTTTGCTCCTGCTGATTTAATGTGAGTGCTTTTAATGTCATTTAGTAAACTATAAGTTGGCATTATGTGTAGTTCTGCAG
This sequence comes from Varanus komodoensis, assembly GCF_004798865.1. Classification (NCBI taxonomy): domain Eukaryota; kingdom Metazoa; phylum Chordata; class Lepidosauria; order Squamata; family Varanidae; genus Varanus; species Varanus komodoensis. Next base: position 37,360,945 of record NW_025335941.1, read on the forward strand.
CAGGCATTCTTTCTGTTTTGGATTCCTAATTTGATTAACCATGGTTCTTCCACACTTACATAGCACTTTAAAAGGAGGTGAGGGAGAAAAAATGTTTGGTTACTCCAAAGGTTCTTTTCCTCCAGTGAAAGGGTATTTTAGCTGCAACCCACTGACGACTACTATTTCATTCAGGTATATTTTGCATGTTAACCTATTTTCTTTCTGTCTTTAAGCTTCAGCGGAATATGCTACCTCACCTATCCGTGGTCCTGGCGATGGTATGGAAATGGAGCACCCACCAAAATCAGTTGAAGCAGTCCACACCACGGCCTCCCATGCCCATCAAAGCCCACACAAGAAAGAACTTCCTTCTCTAAGTCCTGGAGTTCTTCAGCTAGGGAAGATATATGGTGATAAAGCAGTGGAGATTGAAGCTGTACGAATACTGGTTCCCAAAGCTGCTATAAACCATGTGATTCCTGCCAAAAATGCAAAGACATCAAAAGCTGTACAACACCAAAGAGAGACCCTTACTCTATCAGAGGGAAGTTCAGATAATAAAAAAGAGCTGTTGGAGCTTCAAACAGAAATAGGAAAGCTCAAAAACTCAGAAAGACGACTGTTACAGGATAAGGAAGGTCTTTCCAATCAACTCCATGTACAAACAGAGGTAGGAAACCCAAGAAATAGGCTTCCTTCATTACACTTTTTAAAATACTACCCCTAGAGGGAGAGATCATAAAAATTCTATGGTCTTGGGACACCTTTCACTGACCATACAGTTGCAGTCTTAATTTGTTCTGCCTTTTTAAACTTATTTCATGAAAATGAGACGATGAACACTAGTTTCCTTGGTTCCTTGAAGCTGTGAACTATCATTTTTTATGCATTCCTAAACTCTGATTTTTAAAAAAAATATTCCAGGGGAAATTATGCCTAAGTGATTATTTGTTAATGTATGTAGCCACACTATAGGAAGATATTTGTTCACAAGCTTGTTTTGGTATCTGTGTATATTCAGACTTCACAGCTATTCATTCTTGATGTATATAAACATTTCTATGAATGTTATTTATTTTATATGTTGGAACATCTTTTCAACAAACATGGTGTTAAATGTGGCTAACACTAATAAAATACAAAATAAAATTAACACAAAAGCATTGTGATAAGCAAAGCAGTTAAAATATGAGCAGAGAGCTATGTGGCTACAAGACAGTATATAAAAGTGCTAAATACATAAATATGAATAATTGTAATATTAACTTGGAATATTGTCTTGCCTTAGGTCAATCGGGAGCTGAAGAAGTTACTTGTTGCTTCTATTGGGAATGACTTGCAGTATCACTTTGAACGCATGGCCCGTGAAAAAAATCAGCTGATCCTTGAAAATGAAGCCCTGGGGCGGAATGTGTCTCAGCTATCTGAACAGCTAGAGCGGATGTCTATACAGTGTGATGTTTGGAGGAGCAAATTCCTAGCAAGCAGGTATTTGTTTTAAGACTATCTTGAGGAAATGACTGTGCATCTATAGAAATTGAAAGTGGACACAGATACAAAAATACTTTCTGTGGGGCAGTTCCCCAAAATCAGGGTGTCAGATGAGTCTAAGCAACTTAGTTTAAGTGGTGTAGTAGTATATTTGGAGATGCCAAATGGTGCAGTGAAAGTTGGCTGGTTGGGGTGGACTTGCTGGGGAGTGCTGCTCAGCTTGTTCTTGCCAGAGCTCAGCCTCAACTACAAAGTTAGGGTTCTTATAAAGCTGAGTTGCTCACAGCCCAGCTTGTTGACCCCAGCTGCTTCCTCCTTTGGCTTGCTTATGAGGCTAAGCAGGAAGCATTTATATTGCAGTGGCTCTGCATTCCTCTTTCCAGATAGCTTGGGTATCAGCCATCCTGTACTAGGTTTGTGCTCAACAATCTTGAATACCATAAATATGATGTAGAAGTGGATATCCAACCGTTAACTGCATAAGTGAAAAAGCAGTTTAGGGGCCTAGTATAGGAGATACTACAATTACCCATTTACTTCAATGCTATCTAGTACTTAGCCAGATTATAGCTATTACTTGGAAGATAAACCCGTTGATTTGAATCAAACTTCCAGTGGAAAAGCAGGTGAGATATATTGGATAAGGCATTTGACTTGGACCACAGTGACATTAGGCTTATTTTACATTTATTTCCCACATTTTCTCAGAGGAGCCCAAGGTGGCATACATGATCCCCCTCCTCTCCATGTTAACTGCACAGTATTCCTGTGAAGTAGATCAGGCTGAGCATCAGTGACTAGCCTCAAACCACCCAGGTTGCTTCCAGTGGGTAAGGACTAAGTGTAAGTCTTCGCTGAGTCCTACTCCAACAGTCTAACCACTGTATCAGCTCTCTCATTAGGTCAGATTCCAGCTCAGCAAAAAGGGTTTGGCTCCAGGCTTCTATCTCTCAGCCAGCCAACCTCACAGGATTATTAAAAATCTAAAATGAGAACTTCCTATGAAAAAAAAGTTGGCTAAATGTCCTAACATAGTATATTTAATTAAAGTTCATCAATTTTGGAATGTAAAAATAAGCTGATGTTTCCTTATTTTTGATCAGCTGCAGTTGAGGGTGCAGCACATAAGTAGAAACAGCTTATTATCTGCTAATGTACAATTTTAATGTAGAATTTTAAGTCAGTGGATATGCATTACCTGCCTGAGACATGTGGAATTTCTTCTACAGAGTCATGACCGATGAGTTGTCTAACTCCAGAGCAATTCTCCAGCGTCAAACCAGAGATGCACAAAGTGCAATTCAGGATCTGTTAAGTGAACGCGACCAGTTTCGTCAAGAAATGATTGCTTCACAAAAGTATGAACACATGTTGATTCCAGTCTCTGATAGCTGTCCTAAAATCCTACCTTAACAATTTCTATTAACACTTGTGGATTATTTTTTAAAGCCATAGAGCCATGAACCACTTTTAAGATTTACTGTTGAATCAGCTTTCATGGATTAGACCACACTTATAATATATATCTGCCTATAAATGGTGGGTTCAAATGACTGTGAGATGCAAGAGGTAATATCAGCTACATACAGGATAAGCACAGGAGTTGTTCATAACAAAAGTAGTAGGGTTACTCTGTTTCTTCCTAACTTTGCTTCTGTCCATCAGTCTCTGGGCAGAACAGGATATGGCAGCATTCAGATACTAAACAAAGAAATTTCCATGCACTGTACTGCATTTACAAGTTGCTGTTCTCCAACAAAGGAACTTCAGAGGGAGATTCCAGCATTAACATTGCTGAGCTATAATGTATTAGTAAGTTTGATTCTATTAAGTCTAAATCAAGTTGAATTCAGATTTAATTGAACTCAGTGTGCAACATAAATGGCTAATGTAAGCTCCATTGATTTCAATAGGAACAGAGTGTAATTTATGAGTCCAGTGGGGTTTTTTCCACTAGTTAATTAAGATAACAAAATCAGGATGATTTTATTATCTGTCACCATTGTTAATTATCAGTATGCTTGTTAAAGACCCATAAGCCTTATATACTATGATTGCATACAATCATCAATTATCCATGTCATTTATAATAAATTCCATGGTCATTTAGCTCCAATATTTATTTCCCTCTTATTTTCCTGTGTGCATTAGTATCTGCTAACTGAAGTACATCTCTTAACTTTTGAATGCCAGCAGACAGTAACAGGGTTATCCTTCTGAAACTTGTTTTTTGTTACTGACCAGTGAGCAGACTGCCATATTATCTTGTTTTGAGCATTGGTTGGTAAGCTTAGTTTTCCATAGCATGTTCCCAAATATTTTGCAAAGTCATCAGAATTCACCAAAATATGAAAACTTTATTCCATGTGGATAAGAGGGATTGAAAAGGCATGGCAAGTCGACCTATAGGTTTCTGTCCCAGTTGCTTGACGCATGTTGAGACCAGATATAGAAAAAGGCTTGCCATCATCTACCTTTACTTTCACTCACTTGACCATGATCAAATTGGGATTCTAACTGACCATATTCCTTCTTCAATGGTATTTCAGTTAGTCTACACAGGGTCTGTAGATCACAGCAGAAGTTTCGTTCACACTGTAGTTCCTATCCAAAATGGTTGTCAGAAATTACACAATGGTGTCTTCTCCCATCAGCAACAAGTATGTAACCAGTGATTGCTGAAGTTGGATGCCACCTGCGTTCCATTCCCTTCTTTCCCTGTTGTACTCCTCATCTTGCCACTCTGTGATCAAAATCTGCTCACCATGGTCTCAAACATTCATCATTTAAACCAATGTTCTTATTTCCTTTACAGGTTGCTGGAGGAGCTGCTGGTGTCTCTGCAGTGGGGAAGGCAGCAAACTTACTATCCTAGTTCACGGCCTTATAGTACAGCAGAACTAGCAGCTGTAAATCATAAACTTGCTAGAGCAGTGAATTCACATCTTCTTGGAAACAGTAACAGCACTAAAAGTCCAAAAAAGGGATCTTCACCTACAGAACTCTGCAACACTCCTGCTGAGAAAATGGCTGAAATGGTAAAAATCCTTAGTTATGATAACATGTTACCTTTCTTTTGAATGCTAATAGGAAGTTGTTTAATGCTTGCTTTCCAGAAACACAAAGCAGCAGCTTTTATTGGAACACAGCTAGTGCTGAGTACTGAGCTGTTATCTCTGGTTCTACAACACTCCCATATCCATACAAAACTGTATATTCATACACTTAAGAATGCCAGTTCTACCAGTACTGTCCATGCAGTGAAAGATGGGATCTGTAGTACTCTGCCTTTATTCAAAATTAATTTTATTTATAACAGACTGTTGAATTATATTTACTTCCTCAAACCTAGAAATGTTTTCTCTTTTATTCTTTCTATTTCATGACTTTCCAAGGATTTATTTCATAGTCCATTAAGTTGCAATGCAACATGGCAGAGCTAAGCCTTCTCTGCTCCCTGTGCTAAAGCAGCTGCAGCATCTAAGGGATTTATGGTTGGATGGAGCGGTTCTAGTGCCAGGGTGAACTATGATCTCAAGAGCTGCCCTGCCTATCAGAGAAGCTGCAGCAGCTCTCCCCCAGTGCAGAAGTAACTCACTGCTTCTGTTGTTTTCAGAATAGGCAAGGTTACTAAAGACAGTAACTGAGGGCGTTCTTCGTGTAAAAGGAACTGTTCCAAGAGTTTCACCATAATGGTTATTTTCTTCCAGGTACTAAGAATACTGGATCCTGGTACATCTACAGAAGCAACATCAGAACTTCCTTTTCCTGAGCCTTCAGTGTCCTCATTCCTTGCCCCAAAGAAGAATATTGGACGATTCCATCCATACACTAGATATGAGAATGTAACTTTCAACTGCTGCAATCATTGCCAGGGAGAACTGATAGCTCTTTAAACATTTTCTTTGCTTAACAGCCAGAGCTATTTCAAGAATATTCTTTCTCAAAGATCTGTAGTCACTTTTCTATGCTTTTTTTCAGATGGGATGTGCTTGTATTAGAAAAAATGCTTCTCTTACAGATTTGATTTCTTAAGATTTCTGCTGAAAAGGTCTGGGTTTTGCAGGCTGGTATCACAATGCAGTAAGAGCAATAAAGGTTCCTTTCCAAGGCAAAATAAGAAGTTAGAATACACTGTATAGCACATAGGTCATTAAGTAGAATACACACGTTATTTTTTCTTCAAGGAAAGGCTGAATGAGTATAACCCTGCAAACATTAGGCTTTTTGATTTTGCTTCCTTTAATAGATCTGGGTACCAAGTTCTGTCAGTTGAAGTATTTATTTTAGTTTAAAATGATGCTGAGTGTAGTGCTTCAGTATTTTTACAGTCTGTTTCCAGTATTGCTCTAGCTGTTACAGGAGCAGGTACAAGATATACTATGAAGAAAGACTAAATGCCTATTCAGTTACCCTGTTCATAAAAAAGCTTGAATGAATTTGGGCATTGACTGAAGTTAAATGAATTACAGAGAGCATTAAGGATATACAATTCACATAAAATTGAAGCCAAAGAACAGTGACAAGTTTGTAATGGAAACTATTGAGGTGATTCTTAGTGTATTACAAACCTCAACAAGACAGGCTTTAACAGCCCCTGAATAAGTGTGTACAATGGACCTTGAATTTAGACATCTTCTATTGGTGCTATTAAATATGGTCAGACTGATCTTCTGTCTCTAGAGAACAAAACTTGCAGATTTATTTTCATATCTCTTAATTTGGAAACAAGTAGTTGGCTGCTAAATTAAGGGGAAACCTTCCTATATATTTCTGGGACAATCACTGAAACAGCTCAACTAGGGAAAGCGTGTGTGCACATATGTAACAGCCTGTTTTGTTTAATGGAGTGCATGGACTGAGATGTGCCACAATTTAGGCATGTGTTCTACTCATTGATAATTTGTCAATAAACATCAGTAGTGTACCTCTTCCAGAACTACTGAGCTTGTAAATCCTTTGTGAAGGGTGCAATTCAGTGGGTTGTATCTTTGATGCTCGTTACAAATTCCAAGCATCCTATGCAGAGTGAGGGAAGTGGCACAGGTTATCTCTGCCTTCCCTCTCCCCACTTTCTGCAATTCAGCTACAGAGTCTACCTTTGGTACTTCAGTGGAGTGGGGATAGCTGCTGCTGGGATACCTCAAATTCTGGCAACATCATTCTCTTCTTCTTTCCCCTTGGAATACCTGTTTTACCCTTTTCCCTTGCTTGGTTCCTTCCATGCACATTGCAAGGGGCAGGGGAATGGGGATCTAAGCACAGCTTCCCAGCTCCAAAGTCAAAGCACTGATTCCAACCTCCAAACTGGGAATCTAAAGAAGAATCCTATAGCCCTGTTCAGATGCTGCCTAGGAACCACAGGATTACTTTCTAGGTAGCTTATTGTATACTAATTTTTAAATTAAAGGGACTACTCCTGAGAAATAGCAATGTGAAATTTTCATCTTAAAAATACCTATTGTGTATATGGGTATGAACATTTAAAAAACCCAAAGTCCCTAAATGTACTGCATAGCTTATAGTAAACCTGAGCAGGAAAACAAGCATCTTGCCTTTCTGCTCCCTCTGTAAACAAAATGTTCAAGACCTATACAGAGGGGAACAAAAATGATCCAGGGTTTGGAAACACTGCCCTGTGCAGAAGGACTGAGAACTGCGAATGTTCAGCCCTGAGAAGAAAGACTGAGGGGGAGACATGCTATCACTCTGTAAGTATTTCAAAGGCTGTCACAAAGAGGAAGGTCAAGTTCTCTTTTCACTGGTACCAGAGTGTAGGGCATGGAATAACAAACTCAAGTTGCAACAATCCAGATTCAGGGTAGATATCAGGAAAAGTTTCATCACTGTCAGAGCAATATGACAGTGGAACCAGTTGCCTAGAAAGGTCCCACACTAGACATTCAAAAATGAACTGAGTGGGATAGTGTAAATTGGTGGCCTGCAACAGCAGGGGATTGGACCCTATGACCTTCTTGGCCCCTTCCAACTCTACTATTCTATGATTATATGATCTGTTTCTTGAAGCACAGATAAGAACACAAAAATACCAAAAAGCAAGCAAGCAAGCAAGCAAACCAGTTTGAAAGCAGCAGTCCTCACAGCCAACATCTCTTCCTTAATACTTATGTACTTTTACTGTGCATTGTGTTAGCTCTTTGACTTTACAGTCTCTGTTTCTGTTTCTACTGCTTTTTAAAATGAAATGCAACACAAAAATCATGGGTTTTTAAAATAAAAAGTAACTATCCAAACAAGGCAGAAAAGACTTTGAAAAAAGGGGGAATACATTTAATTTCACTGATAGCTTAGATTGTGCCACAATCCTTAGGGTAACGTATTCTCCCATCCTAAAGCAGGAGAAATACATAGGAGGCACTGGGACAGAATTCTGAAGCAGTGTATCAATGTCTAGGAGTGAACGCCAAACTAGATATTGCTAATTGATAGCATTAATAACTTTCCATCTAAGAGCAGCTTTTATACAAAATGCCTCACTTGAAGATGACTGTGATCTTAATTAAGAATGATTTACACTGCAACTGCCATAAGGGCAGTCATTCTGTTTTATGCTCTGGAGAATGAAGTATGCCATCCCAACTCATTCACAAATAGAAACTTATTCCAAGTTTAAGAGGGGGCAAGATAAGTAGGACTGAGAAATTTAAGCCATTATTGAAGGACTATGAAACATACCAGAAGAGAAGCTGCTCCTAAGAAGCAGCCACTCAAGCTATACAAGATAGTGTGAAGGACATATTTTAGGCACCTGGTGACTCTAAACCTCAGCTGTATTGGTCTGTGAAGCGAAGACATCTTGGTTCAGAAATTGAACAGAGAATGTTCTCTATTTGTTTTGCTCTTCTGGCTTCCTGCCTGAGCTGCCTTGATCGTTCTTTGGCAGCTAATTGCTCTTCTCGCTTCTCCCGTCTCTTTCTCCTTAGCCATCTGCAGAGAAATGAAATAATGGAAGAAATTATCAAGTAGGCCAAATTTCATTTGAATTACCATTTCTGTAAATGATGGAAGCAGGTAATCTACTTTATGCTTAACAAAAATATACATTCCAGAACAGAATTATAATCAGAAGATAGAACAGAGATATTACAAAGTTGACTTGGTGGATCACTAGTAGTTCTGGATGCAGTTAATAATGTTTGGGAATAATACATACTTTTGAAGCTTGTGGTATGAGTGACTGCAACATGCATTAAAGCGACCTCTTTATCTAACTGCAAAACATCATACTGTAATTTACATAGAAGCATATTGGGCAGAAGCAGGTCTTGACAAAAGATTACACCCTTGAACTCAAGTACTTCCCGTTTTTGGTGTTAGTCCTAACCTAGCTTGAAGGAAGAGGTTTCCCTCCTGTTTCTTGTTTGCTGGCCAGTATAAAAGTACCACAGTCCTTGGCACAACTTAATCCAAAAATGGACAATCTCTGGGCCAGAATTTAAACCAATTTGTATGTCATTTCTTTGGTTCTGAAACTGAGTGGTTTTTATTTTTACTTCCACTGTAAAGCAGATGGATTTCAAAACAGCCAAAAGTTTAAGCATACTTAATATTTTAATGTGACTTTCTCCTCCTGATAGTCCTGGAGGTAAACACTTTCCATTCATTGTTCACTCTATGAAATGGAATGCATAGACTACAGGTATAGAGTCTTAGCCTGGGTTCACACAACACAATAAGCCATGATGGCTTAGAAGCAGGGCTGGCTTGTGTTGTCTGAATCCTGCAGCATGGTTTGTTAACCTCAGATAAAACACTCTGGGTTCAGACAACACAAGAAGTTACCCCTGATTTATAAGCCAACATAATTTATTTTGTTGTATGTAGTGTGAAAGCTGAACCACAAGGAAGGATGAGCACCAAAGAATTGAGGCCTTTGAATTGTGGTGCTGGAGAAGACTCCTGCGAGTTCCTTGGACTGCAAGGAGATCAAACCAGTCAGTCTTAGAGGAGATCAACCCTGACTGCTCTTTAGAGGGCCAGATACTGAAGATGAAACTCAAATACTTTGGCCACCTAATGAGAAGGACTCACTGGAGAACAGCCTAATGCTGGGAACAACTGAGGGCAAAAGAAGAAGGGTACGGCAGAGAATGAGGTGGCTAGATGGAGTCACTGAAGCAGTCGATGTGTGCTTAAGTGGACTCCGGGGGATGGTGGAGGACAGGCAGGCCTGGAGGAATGTTGCCCATGGGGTCATGGGGGGTCAGACGCAACTTTACAACTAACAACAACATGCAGTGCAAGTTTTCTAAAATTTTGATTTGACAGTTATCGATTACCCTCACTTCCTGTTGCAGCACCACTTCTTTTGCATGCAGGAAAAAAGATGAGGAAAAACTTAACTAAGGGGAGGAGAGAGGAATAAAGTCTTTCTACTGGGAGCAAAAAGTCTTTCTGCTGGGAGCAATTGGGAAAATATTCCCAATTGTTGCTAAACAATGAAACAGAATTGCACCTTTTAGGAAGTAACAAGGAAAAGATCATCCCCAAAATCTTACTCTTTATAAGCCCTGTCATTTTCCACTGTTCTTGGAAGGAAGAACATGCACTCTTCTTGCTGTTTCAGGTTTTGCATCTCTTTTTCTTTTATCTGTTCTTGCTGCTTTCTTTTAAGCCATGTTCTGAAAGCTTCTTCTGGATTTCTACTCTCCTGCTATTTAAAAAGAAAAAGTGCACACAATTTATTTTCATTTTCATAATCAGGAAAATATTCAAAAGCAATACTCATACAAACAAATACACCTTGGCAACTTGTCAATTAATAACATGTTGGCAATTTTTCCTTCCAGATATGAATTTGACAGTTGGTTTCCCCTATTCAGGATATATTTTGAGGCATAACCCTCTTGTTCTTTGATAAAAATGCAACCAGAAAGCATTTATATTTAGGCTAAGGTAAGGCTCCACAACTTATAAATGGATACATTTCATGACAGCATAACTGTTTTCCAGAATAATCACACCAGCACAAGAGAGAGAACTCAGAAGTGTGATAGCCAGTGTGATGTAGTGGCCAGAGTGTAAAGAATGGGACTCAAAAGATCTGTATTTAGTCAGTGCTTGGCCATGAAGATCCTTGGGTGAGTTTGGGCCAGTCACTGACTTTCAACCTAACCTACCTCACAGGATTGTTGTAGGGTACAATGTAAAGAGGCTGCCCTGGGTACTTTGCCAGAGCAGAAAAGGTAGGGTATAAATGTGATGTAAATAAATAAATGTCATAGTAGTTTATTTATTTACATCACATTTATACCCTACCTTTAGTAATAGCAGATTGGGTTTTGCAGCAAATCTGTTGCACTGGAAGAAGAAAAGACTGGACTGGATTTTTTTGGAAGAGAAGGAAAATGCATTGCCTAGTCTTTATTTTTGGTTTTGAAGATATTTATTTACATGTATTTATTTATTTACATGTATTTATAGGCTGCCTATAATTGCCGAGGCCTTCCTAGGTGGCTTACAATGCATAAAACATACTAACAGAGTAAAACAAATTAAAAACCAATTAAAACATAATGAATTAAACATCTATAGAAACAATTAAAAAGGGCCACAGCATACAGGCTAAATGTTAAAAAAATCCTAAAAAGATAAGTCTTTGTCTAGCGCTGAAAGAAAAATAGAGATGGCACCAGGCGAATTTCCCTAGGGAGGAAGTTCCAAAGATGGGAAGCAGCAAAGATATTTGCTGTTTTGAGACTTGCCAGGGAAGTAGAAACAACGGTTAATTTTAGAAATATACTTGCAGGGTGCTCAAAGCTTATGAGAAACCCTGCCATCTGCACTCAGCCTATTTCCTTAATTCTGTGGGAGATACAGGTTAGCATTAGCTGGGCCCAGAGGACAAGGTATTCTGCATGTGTTCAGAAGCACTTAATATATTTTGACTGGATAGTAAAAAATATTTTTAGCTATTTAGCCTAGACATAAGTTGTGGATCTCACCTTTGATCAAATGATTGACACTATTTACTTTGCTCAAGATTACTTTCATAATTAATATGAGATAGTCAATAGTTCAATTTGCTTATGAATAAAAATATCATTTCCTTCAGTTCAGTAAGAACTTTCAGGACAGATTAGTTACAGAAGAAACATTTATAATATAAGTAAGAGCCACACACCCTAACTGTGGTAATTAAGATTAAAAACAGAAAAGTATTGTAAGGGTTGAATAAGAAGCCTTATGCAGTGACTCCTGCTCCCCTTTTCACCACTTCCTCATGATCCAGAGTCCAATAAGGCCCTTCTCTTGTTTTCTATGCCCTCTGCATCTCCACAGGCATAAAACTGCTTATGAAAGCAAAGAGAGATGCTCTGACAGACAACATAGGTACTCTCTAACAGACCCATACAGTCATGGGTTATACACATTTTCAAACTGTTTAAGACTAATTTGGAACCATATATACACACAAATACCCCAATTCCCACAAAAAACACTGAGACACAGATTACTGAAAGCAAGGCAAATCAGCTTAAAGTAATTGATAACTGTATTGATTCTAAATCTGTCATGGTCACCTGCTTGCAACTACAGTTCAGACAATAAAAGGCTGCATTCCTGTTCATCCTTCTCAAGGAAATGGGGTTAAATCAAAGATTTCCTTTTTTTAGAACTGGGTCACAGCACCCATAGAATTTTCAACTTACTCTGTTGCTTAATCCTTCCAGCTCTTTTGCATGACGAATTCGTTTTTCTTCCTGTATTTGTCCTTTTTTCTTCTGCAACCAAGCTTTAAAAACCATGTCATTCTCTCTCCTTTTCTGCTCCTCCAGTATTCTCTTCCGTATTTCTTCCTTACATTAAAAATATTAAGAATGTTTCAAATATCTCAGTCAAAAATAAGCAAATGTTTATAACATTTTGACATGTAAGTAATAGTTTGTTTGAAATTGTACTCATCTATCATGTAAGGAACCAGAGTATGAATACTATTATCTAGTAAAGATAACTAAATCCCAGTACTTTGAGAAAAAAAATCATCTGTTAACAGGCTTCAGAAAAATTAAACACATACAAGGAAATACATGTTGACCTGAGGGGAAAGTAGATGTTTGTAGCCGGTGGTGCTGGGGACACGTATATTAAAGACAGAAGGGGTGTTCACTGGTGTTCCTTCACCAAAAGAAAACTCTTTAATCCTACATAGGCTTCTGTCAGTGGAACAGGGAGAGACAAAACTTGGGGTAATTCCCCTCTGCATACAGCTTCCTACCAGTTCCATCGGCCGGCCCCATCTGCTCTGAAAAGTTGGGGAATCCCTTTCAAATCACTTGGTATGTGACAAAAGGAGTTGCAAGAGGGAGTGAGAATTGTGAAAACCATCTTCCTTCCTATTTTGCTGAAAGAAACCTATGCTCAAACAGTCTTCTGTCAGCTGAGCAGCTGGATGCAACCTCTAATTTTTGTACAGGGAACCTAACAAGTTCAGAAAAAGTGGGAGAATTTCATTATCAGTAACAGTTGTGGTTCAGCTCAATGTTACTTAACATCTCTTTGTATGTACTCCATCTACAGTTCTGATTTTGTGCTACCTCACAAAATCACAACAAACTGTAATCTAGACAGAGCATTAATTCAAATGAGTGAAAGTATAAAGAAAGGTTTATAGACATAGATGGGAACATGTTAAATTTAAGTCATACAATCCTTTACTACAAGAATTTTTGAAAAGCAAAATGTTATTTAATACATACCAGCCAGTTCCTCAGTTTTAGAGTTTAGAGAATGAGAAAATAAAGTATTACAATAAAAACAAACATTGTACAACACATAGTACAGATGAATCCAAACTTAAACCTAGTTTGGACTATACAACAACCCACTGTGGGCAACTGCTGTATTGTCTGAGCCCAGACCATTTACTAACACTGGCTTGCTTCTCCACACTCTAGAACAAACAACACTGAGAACTCATGGGCTATTGTGCTTTCTTGTTATGCATGGTAAGTTGTCACATTGTCTAAGCTCAGATGACTGGGTGAAGTGAAGCAGCAAGTGAGACTCAACAAGTTTAGCGCCAAAAAACAAAACAAAACAAAACTTGGGAGATTTTGCTTATGAGCTCTTTCAAAGTGCCCTATCAGTGCACTGGAGGGTCTATCACTGGTTGGCCAGCAGATGCATGCAATTTTCTATTCTAAGTACAGAGGGGTGCACTTCCACACTTCCTGAAATAAGAAGTCTCACTGAGCAAATTTGGCAAAAGCAGCAGATACCAATCCTGGACAGTGACCCAAAAAAGTGCCAGATACAGCAGTGGGAGTCACTTTGTTTTCTCTTAACAGCTATCAAGGTGTGGGTAATATTTACACCACTTTTCTGTCAAGATTCTCATCTCCTTTCTTTTTTGCCTTGAGTGTCCTCAGGGTAATACATATTTTGCACTTTTCCTGTGACTCTAACTGCTCAGGAAATTGTAAATATACATCACACGCCCTTTCAGGGTCTCTTTTAAAAAAGGAATTTAAGTGGGTACTATGTGTTTCTTGTCAGAATACTTTGTATTCTTAACAGGAAAGTAAGTTCAATAACGACAATCACTCAGCCATCTAATCATAGACTCAATTTTAATACACTCAACTGAGCATTTCCTTTCTGCTCTCACCTCTTTCCTTATTTTTTCTCTTCTTTGTTCCATTTGTTTTTGCAGTTCTTTTTGTCTTGGTGACAAACAGTATGTAGAGCTTCTTATGCCAATGTTCACATTTGCTGATTGCGCCCTCCGTGGGCTTTTTCTCCTTTCTATGTTCCTTGTAATGTTGATGGCTGAGCTTGGTCGAAAAGATGGTGGTTGAGGGACATGAATAAACCCTTCTCTGGAAGAACAAGATGTCACAGGTGTTTGTACTAAAGAATCTTCTTTTGTTATACAAAAAGTGCCAAAAGCAGTTGTGTAAGAAGTTTTAGGAGAAATGTGTTGAGTTTCAATGTCACTAAATGAAACACTTAATGGAGGAAAGAAGCCTTGACTCTCAATGTCACGGATACTCAAGAGTTCAAATTTCCCATCTCTTTCTACTAAGATCTTGCCATCCTTGTGCTCATCATCTGTACCACCATTAATAGAAAGAGAGATATCTTCTTGCCCTGCTTCATTAGAAATGTGCAGCTGAGACAGTCTACCTGAAATGTTCCTTTCTCTCTGAGGATCACTTTTATCCACTTCCATAGCTTTCAGAGAAGGGACTTCAAGATCTACTAAATCATCCTTGAATTTTAGTTTTCTTTCTTTCGTTTCATCCAAAGGCTCCTGAGACAGTAGAAGTTTGTTGGCTTCTTCAATCTTTTCTAAGATGTAACGTTTTATAGCTTCATCATCCTCCAAGTCCTCCTGGTCTTCTAACTTTGATTCCCGACAAGAGCTTTCACTGTCAGTATCTGATTCCTGATCCAACAGTTTAGTGTCAAGTTCAAGTATAGTACATATTTTCGTTTGTGAACTGTCATCCTTCACTTCTTCCTCAGGCTCAGGAAGTTCATGCGATAAATTTCTTTCTCCATCCTTCAGAACTTCTTCAGGTTCAAGAGACTCTTGTGAAGAATTTAATCTCTCTTCTTTAGCTTCAAAGTCTTTGTCCATACTAGCTTCAACATCCTCCTCATTTCCATCATGATTCTATGAAAAAATTTAGAGTATTTATTTTTGCTAGGTATAAGAAATACACACATTAACAATTATGTATAAAATATCTGAAGACAATTTCTACCAGATAATTTTCTTTTCTGTTGTAACCAAGTAAAACCTTAATAGCTGAAGTTTAAAACTTGCAAAAGAATCATTCTAGAAGAACAGCTGGTAAAGTGAGAATTCACTAAATTGCAACCCAGTGTACTCTGCATGGTTGTTGGAAGACTTAGCATACATATAAGGCTGTTCACACATAACAGCAGCAAATTAATTAACTCACTGTTTGCCTCTGCACATGCTGATTGTGCAATCAAGGGTTGCTAAATACCATCCAAACCCAGGCACTACAGGTTAATCAAAAGTTAAACAATCCACAGTTAACCGTTAATTATTTAACATACAATTAACCCATCTAATGATGAGAAGACATTTAGCAACTCCCAACGAACCCTAATAGGGTTAAATATTAAAAATGACCGTAGATTGTGTCTGGCATACACCATGGAAAATCAAAAGTTGGTTATTTAATTAGCCAACAATTTGCTTCCATTACATACAAATCTGGTTCGATATTCTTCACAAAAAAGTGTGATACAAGCACAACAAATAAATCATCCTAATGCCTGGTATGCTACACATGCACTTACCTGTTTCAGATTTGCACCCATCATAAATAATGATGAGACTATATATATCTCAAGGAAAACCCAGATTTCTTGCATAGGGGTACATTTTTAAATTATACAATTCTATACATGTTTAATCAGCTGTCAAGGTCCATTGTGTTTAATAGGGCATTCTCAGTGTAGGAGT
This sequence comes from Varanus komodoensis, assembly GCF_004798865.1. Classification (NCBI taxonomy): domain Eukaryota; kingdom Metazoa; phylum Chordata; class Lepidosauria; order Squamata; family Varanidae; genus Varanus; species Varanus komodoensis. The sequence continues at coordinate 37,376,885 of NW_025335941.1, forward strand.
GCTTAGGATACAGTCTTAGGCTGGAAACTAAGGAATCTCTTACTGCAAGCACAGATCTCTAAATGTACACAAGTACTTCTGTTCCCCACTATAATATCAACACATCAGGTCATACTACAAGTTTTCAGTTAGCAATAGCTCAGTCAGCAATCTACTTTACAGTAACATATTTAATATATAATTTAATTACTGGCACAAGACTACAGCATAGTCTTTTGCTAATACCTGCATATCATCAGGAATTACCTTTTCTTCTTCATTAATTAGCCACTCAAGGTCTTTTTCAAAATCATCCTCATAGTCCCCACCATCTATAGAACCTGCAGAATCTGTAGATTCACTGATGTCTTTCTTGTCACTCATTGTTTCTTAAAGCTACAAAATGAGATAAAATACATATTTAATTACAAATAGAAATCAGATATTTGGAATACAGTCATATTAATAGTGATAATGTTACCATCTAGAATCTTTTCATAGGATGTGCACCTAACTATCTCAAAGAATGAAAAATCTGCCCAAGGAGTAGCATTCTTTGGACTTACAAATAATTCCTTGTGCCCATGTGAGCAAACATGACTTATAAACAAGTGATCACAGCCACCCCATAACACCCATGAAAACAAAACTACTTTTTCCAGTCACTAAACTCAACTACATGATATTTTGTTTGGATGGAATAGTCAGATATGCAGTCACACCAAACATTAGCCTTTAGCAACCTGTTACAGGTATCACAGTCTGCAGAACTGAATGCATTAGATTTGCCTCCATAGTGTTATATGTACTTTTTCTTTCTCTGACAAATATATTTAAAATATCTACACCCCATATTTCACCTCAATAAGAATTATAAAATCACTATAAAATTAAGTCAAATACAAGTAGAAAAAAATTATTCATCAAATGTTTGGAAGAATAAAATTGTATGAGGTATCTAAAGCCACAATCTTTGCATGTTTAGAGAGAATAGCACATCCTAATATTCCCAGCATTCCCCAACCAGCTATGCTAAAAGTAGGACCTTTTCCCCATCTACATAACACCAAGTCTTAGTGCATCATGTGTATGTCTCTGAATGTTTTCAATAACCACAGTACTCCCATGGAATACACCCCATCTACAGTTATCTCCTTCCTGACTTTTTAAGGTAGAAGCATTCAAAGCATTTTAAGATGAACCTGTCCATTCTCTGACATAATATGGCTTTATTGCTACAATGCCAAACAAGAAATACAGGAAAATATATCTTATTCTTCAGGTTTCACAGAACCTTGTATTGCATCAAATAGTTGTGAGTAAACAAAAGAGTCAATTTAGCAAAATTATTTTTTTTTGGAGAACAGACTGTATAAAGTCAATTCATATTTGCATTCATTTGTTAAATGGGAGTGTGGGGGGGGGGGGGCGAATCTTCTACAACATCACTAGTTCCTTGGAAGAAATCCAGGGAAGGGAATGTAGTTATCATAAATGAAATTCTACCAGAGAGTTTATGGTCATGCCTTCCCTTTCTATTCTTAAAACAGAATAAAACACATAAAGCATGTATCTTTTTACCAAATTCTTTTTCCAGCATTGTTTAAAAGACTGTACTTGATTATATTTTAATACAATATGTGCACCTCAGCCATAAACACATTAGCTATTTTACAAGCCCTCAAAATATAATTAGGACTGTACCCTCACTAAAAAAGGAGAAATTAGAGACACAGTAAAACTAAAGAGCTTGTCTCACTAGATAAAGCATGTACATCTGCTCTTTTCTTTCTTCCAAAAAGTATTTTTCTCTCCCTTTTCTTAGGCACAGGACGATCACAAAGAACGGAAGAGACGCTAATCCACTTTCTGAACACCATACACCCCATTTAGGGATTAAGGATCTTCCGCTTCTCAAAAAGAAAAAAAGGACTAGTATAAAGGGCAGGATAATTGATGGCTGAGTTTACTGAAGCTCCTATGCTGCCCTATGGCAACAGCTCAGAGCAGCGTCTCTAGACCAGCCAAAAGACCTAACCAAGTCACCTTCTATAGGAATCTCCGCAGCGTCTATGCTGTGGGTAACAGCAACTGCTGACTAGGATTATGGCTTCTACCGATATTAAAGCTGCCTATTTTTAGGTCAAGCCTGGCTAAGCCCCTTAAGCATCCGGCCTGACCCGCAAGCAAGCCCTCTACTCCTGTTGCCATGGCGGCAGCCACCGCCTCTGCCGCTTCCCCACCTCAGGCGAGGCGACGCTTCTGCTCCCTACCAAAATAACGGCGTGCCTCGGAGTCTGAGGCGGTGTTCAACTTCGGGAGGGCTCGTGGGACATTTTCTATGCGTGTGTCCGCCCGCCCTCCCTGCCACTTGCGTGCAAAGAACGAAGGAGCGCCGCCGGCCAGAAGGCCGGCCGGACGTCCACTCTCTCCCCACTTTTGGTCGAAAAACCAACCCCTGCCTTTGGTGGAACCAGCAACTCTCCGCTCCCCACAGAACCAGGCTTGGACACGCATTTGATGGCAGAAAGGAGCTGCCTCAGTACAAAGCATTGCCCGCTCATAACCGTCCCTCGGCTCCCCACTTTCATTTTTCCTCCCTCCTTTCATCTCCACCTGTGGACGGCACCAGGCAGCGACCAGCCCTCCATGGCGTTGTCATGGTAACCACTACACCCACCGCAGGGTTTTTTCTCCCCACCACTCACCATGCAGGACGGCGGCTCTAAAGGACCAAACTCCTCCCCCCGCCTGCTACGCTCTCTATCTCCATGGCAATTGGGGCGGGGAGGTATCGCGAAAGGACAAACGAGATTTTCTTCGTCCAGTGCCGTTTCCCTGGAGACGGAAGGAAGCGCGAGAGGGGCGGGAAATGTGGTTTTTGCCCGTGCAGTCCCGGCAGATTTCGGGTTCATCATCATGACTAGGGAAAGTGTGGCGGGGAAGAGTGAGGTCAAGGACGTAAAACGAACAGTTGCTGAATCAGAGCAAAGTCCTGCCCAGCGCTGCATTCTGTTGGCGCGAGGGTCATTCAGCTGCTCACGGAATCCTATTGCAGGACGTGAGCGCTATAGCTCCCTTCCACTAGTTCTATAAACGCTTGTCAAGAAGGCGTTTTACATCGCCCTTTCCAGGCCATTTAATGAGAACTAGTCATCCTCTTCATGCACATGTCGTATGTGAAGAGAGTATTCTAGTCTGAATTGGTGATACAAAGCAAATGGTGATAATTCGGGATTATTAACCGCTGTTTTACTAAGGTGGTCTCCTTTTATTTGTAACTTCCCAAGGAGGCTGCCCTGGTGTTTACATTTTGATGCCAACCGAAGCCCTTCCTATCTTTCCAGGCGTTTTAGTCTTTCCATTTCAATTGTTTGTAATCCCTTGCTGTATTTTAAATCTTTGACTTTTACTTCTATTTTATACAGTAGTATTAAATCTTTATAGTGTATCTTATGCTGTAATTTATAGTTTTGCTGTGAACTCTCCTGTGAGCTTTGGCTATTGGGCAGTATACAAGTGTAATGAATAAGTATTTATTTTATTTATTTAGGATATTTGTATGCCATCCTTTGCAAGAGCCTCGGGACGGCTTACACAAATAAAATACAAATATCTAACATAACATAAATTAATTAATGACCCACTCTGGCTGCAATTAAAATATGATGATAAAATTCAATATTAAAACTTTTTAAAATATTGATTAAATAAAAAGTTCTTAAACTGGTGCCAAAAAACATATAATGTCGGCGCCAGGCGGACCTCTCTGGGGAGCGCATTCCATAAGTAGATAAACTTTTAAAACTTACATTGTTTTAATGTTGTTTATGGTTTCATTTAATTTTCTACCCAGGTAGATGCAAACTAGAGCAGCAATGTATCACCTTTTTAATCTTTTGCTTGGTGCAGGATTTTGAATGGTGCAAAACGGTTGCATATATTGCCACTGTACATACGGTATTTTGATGAAACAAAAAACGTGCCTGGGGAAGAACAGAATTATAACAACATATCACAGCCTGACCTGCACACAATCCACCAAATGTCTGCAGGGAACATGCACACATGCATTGCTCAGAAAATGATTTACATATTACACTGAATTTGCATTCACACTTATTTATTTATTTATTTAGAAAGCTTCTATGCCGCCCCATTTGCCAAAGCCTCGGGGCAGCTCACAACAATAACATAATAACAATATAAAAACAATATAGTTGGAGACGTCCTGGCCAGATGTAAAATCAATAAATAATATTAACAATTAAAATGACATGTAAATAAAAAGGTCTTCACCTGGCGCCGAAAAACAAATAATGACGTGCCAGGTGGACCTCTCTGGGGAGCGCATTCCATAGATTGGGCGCCACCGCAGAGAAAGCCCTCCTCTGAGTACTTACCCTCCTAATTTCCTTCACGGAGGGTTCCCAGAGAAGGGCCTCTCCCGCTGATCTCAAGGGGTGGGCAGGCGGGCACATATGGACGTAAGCGCTCCTTTAGGTAACCAGGATCCAAGCCGTTAAGGGCTTTATAGGTGATAACCAACACCTTTAATTGGGCCCGGACTTCAATGGGAAGCCAGTGAAGCTGACGGAGAACTGGAGTCATGTGAACATAACGCCCAGTCCCCGTCAGCAGCCTGGCAGCTCTATTTTGAACCAATTGAAGTATCCAGACCGTCTTCAAGGGCAGCCCCATGTAGAGCGCGAAGTCAAGTCGGGAAGTCACCAACGCGTGTGTCACCGTCGCCAGGCAGTCGTTCTCCAGGTAGGGGCGCAGCTGATGGATCAGCCAAAGCTGAAAGAAAGTGCTCCTCGCCACCGCTGTCACCTGAGCTTCCAGTGAAAGCTCTGGGTCAAGGAGCACTCCCAAGCTGCGGACCTTGTCCCTAAGAGGGAGTGCAACCCCATTCAGGACTAGGTCAAATCCACCCTCTCCGAAGCCCGATCCGCCAACCAACAGGACCTCCATCTTGTCTGGATTGAGCTTCAGTTTATTGGCCCTCATCCAGCCCATTACCTCAGCCAGGCACCGGTTCAGCACAGCCACTGCCTCACCTGGATTGGTGGAAAACGAGAGGTAGAGCTGGGTATCATCAGCGTACTGATGATAATGTACACATACTGGGATGGCTGTAAGAATCTTGCCCTGTTCAGGCTTTCTGGTTTATTTTATTTATTTATTTATTAAAACATTTTTATGCCGCCCCATTCGCCGAAGCCTCGGGGCGGCTTACAACAAAAAGATTAAAATAACATTTTAAAATATATACAATAAAATACAAGTATATAATATAAAGCATACACTATAAAACAAGCCGCCCTGGCCAAATAAAATTCAATAATATTAACATTTAAAATACTGCTTAAATAAAAAGGTCTTCGCCTGGCGCCGAAAAACAAATAACGACGGCGCCAGGCGGACCTCTCTGGGGAGCGCATTCCATAACTTAGGCGCCACCGCTGAGAAAGCCCTCCTCCGAGTAACCACCCTCCTAACTTCTTCCATGGAGGGCTCCCGGAGAAGGGCCTCTCCCGCCGATCTCAGGGGGCGGCTGGGCATATAAGGATGTAAGCGCTCCTTCAGGTAACCAGGACCCAAGCCGTTTAGGGCTTTATAGGTCATTACCAACACCTTGAATTGGGCCCGGACTTCAATGGGAAGCCAGTGAAGCTGACGGAGAACTGGAGTCATGTGAACATAACGTCCAGTCCCCGTCAGCAGCCTGGCAGCTCTATTTTGGACCAATTGAAGTATCCGGACCGTCTTCAAGGGTAGCCCCACGTAGAGCGCGTTACAGAAGTCCAGACGGGAAGTCACCAACGCATGTGTCACTGTCGCAAGGCAGTCATTCTCCAGATAGGGGCGCAGCTGATGAATTAGCCGAAGCTGGAGGAAAGCGCTCCTCGCCACTGCTGTTACCTGAGCTTCCAGTGAAAGCTCTGGGTCGAGGAGCACTCCCAAGCTGCGAACCTTGTTCCTAAACCTTGTTTAGGAAGTGTATGACAAGGGGTGGAGTAAGAATGAAGATAAGCACACTAGCTCTCCTCTGCTGCTTTCACTGCTGTGTCCATCATTCCCCATATGCTGAGGGCAAATTTCTGCAACAGGAAGCTACTTTTGTATCCATACAGTTTGGAAAGGGAGCTATCTGTGATGCTGAATCTATTTTTGGCCTAGGGTTCAGTACCATGGATAGCTGCCTTGATGTTCCCTAGTGGAAACACCACACCACACAAGCATTGGAGCCACTAGCTGCCCACAGGAATGCAGGATACTGCCTGCTGCAGAAGTTCACCCTCAACGCATGGAAGGCAATGAGGATTGGTGCAGAGGTCAAGGGTAAAGCCAGTGCCCCCTCACACTCACTCCTGGAATATTCATTATTTGGTAAAGCAGAAAACCTAAATAGGGCTTCTGTCTATAAGCAATCATGCTTGATCTGAGTATGTGTACTGGGATGCCACTAAGTACAGAGTACAAAACATGTACAGCATGTATGTGCTTTGAGTGAAGATGCATATATTTGTGTATACTGATGAACATGTAACTGTCTCAGTGACAAAATCTTTTTGACCCTGAAGACACAAATGTAGAAAATTCTGAGAAGGAATTCTCAGGGAACTCATGGGGACAATGAAAGATTTGAGAGAAAATAGATGGGCAACCACATGGAATAAATAAAATCATCATAGACGATCGGAGCAAAGAACTGCGGCATTCAGCACTCATTCAGCAACAGCTCTGCAGCTAATAAACTAGGCCCTATAGTTGCATTGCAGCTCAGGGCTGTTAGGAGCACACAAGCTGGAGATGAGAGATATTTCCTGAAATATTAGCAAATAACAGATGTATCATTCTGCATCCCCCTTCTTGTTGTTTTTTTCTTTCTGTCAGAGACTAACCCAAAACAGTTACCTGATTTGTTCAAATTGCTTCCTCCCCTTGCTTGCCCTTTCATCAATGAACATTTTTCAATATACCTTTGTTAATTTACTTTCCTCCTCTTTCATACACAGTTTAATTCAGTTTTCAAAATTTCATAGTAATGGTTTTGGTGGGCATATCAAACTTAAAAAAAATACAGAGTTACACATCATATAATGGTTTAGGTAGAGTTATTAACTTTCCCAGAGAACACAATCATAGGCAAAATGCATTGAACATGTGAGGACTGATTTCTGTGTAAACTAGAGCAGAAGCAATTCTTTTAAAAATACTCTATATCCCCAAATTCCTTATTTCTACTGTTTGTTAATTAATAAATGAGTATTGCAGCATCTACATAAGGGACTGCAGTATTATTTCAGATATTTTTAGGGGGACAAATGTCTTCCAATGATTTAAAGTGCAACACATCTATATTTCAATATTAGCACCATAACCATACGCTCCCAGGCCAGAATGAACTTTCAGCCCATGGGCCATCTTGAGTAGGCTTCAATTCAGGAAAAAGTACCTAGTATACTGCACTAGCCAGGGTGAGAGAAGGATGTATGCTGAGATCCTTGTGGAAAAAAGGTCATTTGCTCGCTTAAAATGATAAAACAACCCTGCAACAAGGATGACCCATTGTCCTGAGACTCCTTGAAATTATCTCATCTGTAGCACCTGGCAAACACAGACAAGAACTCACCTCTTACCCAAAGAAACAGTAGTTAAGATCATCAAGAAGCAGGCAAGCACCATTCCAACAATTAGCATAAATCTGTGAAACTCATCTTTCCCATAGACACATGGTCAGAGAGAAACAGTATAAGAATCTGGGACTTAGAAAAGAGACACACAACCTCTGGACACTCAAGTTCTACACACAGGTTCTGAACTCAAAGTTCAACTACTGCAGGATAGGTAATGGATCCCCCACCCTTCCACCATTAGTCTTTCTCTCTGTTAGGCAGGAAGTTCTTTCTTTAGAAATATAGAGTAAGATTGGGATGCAATAGGAATATTTGCTGTCTGGACAACATCAGGTGCTTGTGCCTGCTCTATATTTTTCTGATGAATAAACTTTCCTTTCTAAGTGCTGTGCGTGTTTGTGTGAATGCAAAACCAGGACTTGTTTTCCCTGGACACATACATTAAACTCCAGCAAAAAATCCCAAACATTTTGAGGCAATCTGGAGGGCAAGTGCCTGCTTGCCAAGATTACCTGGTGTAACAAAACTGCATTTTATTTCATGTGACTAACCATGCATTAACCCTAATCAAGCCTTTCATAGTTACCCTTCTGTCATCTGAATTTGTATTCACTGTGTGTACTTGGAACATCAGAGGAAAATCTTTCTTCACTCAACAGAGGATCAAGAGCTTGAGTGATCTGCCTTCACCTTCTTCCCCATTATTCCCAAAAGTATGCTTTGAGTCAGCCCAGTTCAAGCAACTAATGAACTACAATTAGAATCTGAAGTGTACCAAAGCTTGTTGAATACAGAGCTGTTCAAACTTGTAAGCACATTTTGCCTACATGAAGGTTTAAAGGTACTGTTGGCACCTCCTAAGGACAGCCACTAGTTGACTTGGATAAATTACCGAGGTTTCTCAAAGCTTACTAGAATCTTACCCAGGCTACATTTCTACCTTTGAATTTATTATTCTTTATTCTTAGTATTTCTATACCACACCACAGCTGAACCTCTCTCATGGTTTACAACAAAGTATAAAACAAAAAATACAGTACAAGCATCCTAAAAGCAACTATATAAAAAGCATTTTAAATTAATTTTAAATAGCTTTAAAATGCAGTAAAAAAATTCCTGCAAAGGAAAAGAATCACCTGGATAATCCCCTCAGGCCCCTGGATAACCAAGGAGATCTTTAGAGGTCTCTGCATAAAGGCTGTTTGACCAGCCGCCAAAAAGATGGCAAGTTTGCTGCCAGGCAGGTCACAGCAGAGAGGCTGTTTCAAAGATGGGGAGGCACTACAGAAAAAACCCTCCCCTTTGTTGACACCCTTTAAGCCACTTTATTCTTTTTGGCATCTGGGGAAGACCTTTTTATTTTCCCAATATTTTAACAGTTAATTGGTTTTATCCTTGTTTTTATCATTATTTATCTGATGCAGTGTGTTGTGTGTTGTTTGTTGTATATAGTTGCTTTTTTTTTTTTTTTTTGTTTTTTGTAAGCTGTCCAGAGACTTTTAGCATATAAAAACTTTAAATAAATAAATAAAATTAATGGTATTGGCACTTGAAGAAAAGGGCCAGAGGCTGAGTGTAGTAAGAAATGAGGCATTTCAAATATGGAACAAGAAACTCAGAGCTACCTCTTGCATGTGGTAGGTATCATGTGATAATGTTGCTAAGCACCTGTTGACTTCTTGCAGAGAGTAGATCATCGTGAGATGCTATCAAACTGCAGTAACCTAAGTTAGATGTCCTTTGGTCTCACTTTACTGTGTCTAGGCTGAAATTAGGTGCTTCATGGTAAGGCTGACATTTGGAGGCTGGATCACCTTATCCCAGAAGTTGGCAACATGGTGCCCATGAGCACCCAGGTACTCCCAGATACCCTTCTTGGAACCCACCACTTTATATTTTTAAAATTAACACTTAACAGCAATTGGATTCAATTCAAAGCAAGGTGAGGGCTTCCCGCTGCTGCCATGTACATTTGAGTACTTCTGGTCCACACAGTGGGGCTCAGGAAAATTTTAAAGAAATGGATGGAGGGGAGTGGGTATTTTCAAGGTTGAAGGAAAAAAAAATTGAGAAGTCTGTTCTGTATAAAGTTGAGGCAGGCTAAGGAAAGGCATTAATAAGCCAGTTGGGAGACAGAGAAAGGTAAACCAGTAGGTAACTACAGTGGACAAGACAGGCAAGGCTTTTTGGAGGGATCCCAGAAAGAATGAGTGTTGGCTTTTGTAGGTGAGTAGGAAAGGACATATGGAAATGCATGATGAATACATATACACCTCACAGGGCTGTACTTGCAGTTTATACATCTAATAAGTAAATTTGTGTGTGTCAAGGAAATGAGGGGAATGAGCTGGCTGGCAGAGAATGGGGAAGAAGCATTTGCCTTCTGTGAAACAGGTTTCTGTTACTACTGTCAGCTTTTGAGTTGAAAGTTGTTTAGTTGGTTGGGGCCAATCTCTCTGCTTTGTACCCAGCTTTTTGGGCAGGTTATTTGTTCTTTGTGACCAGCCATGCCTCACATGGCAACCACGGTGTGATAGCACCAAGGCATGTTGCTAAATGCATCCATGGGACCAAAAAAGTTGCCTCTCCTTGCCTTCCATTAACTTGAACCAAGCATACTATTTTATACCACCAAAGTATGGGTCAAGTACAAAACACTGGCTTGGCTGCACAAGTAACCCAAGCAGTTGCTTGAAGCAGTAATAATCAGAGGTACTTGTGACTGCATACCGCCTGAAAAGCATGCCCAAGGATCACTAGAAGTAGCTAGGGCACAACTCTACAACATATAGATAAAAGGTAAAGGTTTCCCCTTGATGTTAAGTCCAGTCATGTCTGACTCTGGGGGGCGGTGCTCATCTCCGTTTCCTGGCCGAGGGAGCCAGCATCTGTCTGCAGACAGTCTCTGTGGTCATGTGGCCGCCATGACTAAACACCAAAGTGCACGGAATGCTGTTACCTTCCCACCAAAGTGGTACCTTTTTATCTACTTGCATTTGCATGCTTTCGAACTGCAAGGTTGACAGGAGCTGGGATGGAGCAATGGTAACTCACCCCGTTGTGCAAATTCGAACCGGCGACCTTTTGATCAACCCGCCCAGCAGCACAGCAGTTTACCACTGCGCCACCTGCATCCCCTACATATAGATACATGAGCCAAATGTCATGCCCGAGCACACTGCAAGCCATCCTGGGGAACAGCTCTCAGATGTGATTCTGCTTAACATCTTGGACTAATCCTGGAAACAGATGAGGAAGCTACATCCAATTTCTTTCCACTTCAAGGTCTGGTCATTTTTGTTGTGCCAACCAGTTAAGTAAGAAAAACAAAACATCCAAGTGATGTATTATAGCTAAGCCAGCTTCTTGATGTAGAACATTAGGCAGAAAAAGTGGGACCTGCAACAAAATTTTGCTGTGCATCTCCACCTCAAAACTCTTGCTCAGGGTTGCAGATGACCAGCCACATACACTTCCCTGACCAGTATGAGTGACAAAGAATCAGGCAGGGTATTTCAATCTCCACCCCATTTTCATTTTTCAACTGGTACATTATATGGCTGGTGAGCATGCTCAATTCTCATTGGGCTTCTGGTGCGGGGGGAGGAATATTTTCACTTCTGCAGACCTGTTTTCCCCAAGTGCACAAAACTCCCTCATTTCTCATTGCACCATTTCCATTGGCACTGGCCACCTCTGAATGCTATTAGGCAGAATTCATCCTCTAGCAGTCTGATTATGATTCTTTCAAGTGTAGCCAGACCCTTTTACTAGAATTACAGACAAGTGTTTACTTTGAACCATTTTTCATTCAAAGCTTGGGGATCCTTGATGTAGAATCTGGACTTTCCCTTCCAAAGGTAGCGTGCGCATAATAGGATAGAAGCAGATTAAGATAGTTACATTACAAAACAAACAGACTTGTAAGATTATAGTGACATAGTTTTATTTAATTAAAAAAATAGTTTTACAACTTGGACAAGAGTAACATTTTTCTTCCCACAACTACCTTGCTTGAACATTGTGCGTTATTGTTGGACAAACCATTTTCCTGACAAGATTTCCTATGCTATTAATATCATTATTAAAATAATTGTATTTGTTATTCTGTATTTTTCCTATTTCTATACCACATTTGTTTCATTACAGCAATGTCAATGAACCTGAAACCATTTCCAGGCTTACATTCACTCAAGTGGATGAGTGCAGTACGAACAGCATCACAGAACACAAGGAACGCTTCAGTAACAGATATCTTGATCTGTCTTCTGCTAACAGGACTTCTCAGATGAGTTTTTATAGTTCCAATTTCTCCAGAGGAGAAAAATAAGGCCAAATAAAGTGATTTTAACTGAGTGAACAGAATTAATATGCATGACATTTCTTACATAAAGAGCAGTTGCAGGAAAGTCTAAGCAGGCAGGGTGGGAACAAGTGAGAATTTAACTCTGTTGTTAATGTCCTAAGAAGTCACATCTCCAAAGTGCTATCTAGATTCAAAGCAAAGCCCCATTAGTACCAACCAAGGCTTCCTTGAAAGGAAAGCACCTGATTCAGAGAAGTACTTTGTGTTGATAGCATAAGCAGGAACAGAAAGAGTTAAATTTCCCCTTCCTACGCACCATTTATAGTTCCAGAGTTGCTCAGTCTTTCCCACGCTCTTTATTCACACAATTAACTTCACATCTAGTTTGACCCAAAGGCAAGACATAGTCTTCATTACTAGATTAAAAGTTTCACTTTCATCTTTTGGTTACCCAACCCTTCTTTCATCAAGCTGGTGATGGTTCTCACATTTTCCTGCTACAGTATTCACATTTCTGTTTGAAAGGGCTACTAACTCCTCAATCTGAGGCAACCTGAAAAAAATCACAATATGTGATTTAGATGGAGGATGATGGTGCTCTTATGACTAAATCTAAGATGGATTAGACTCCCCTGATCTTACAGCTGGGAGTACAGCATCTTTTATATCTGTTTACAAGATCAATTTCACCAAAAAACACAAATGTAAGAAAACCTTAGGTGGTGAAGAAAGTGTGTAAATTTACATAACAGAATAGCTGTTTCAATGCTTTTCTTATGGAAAAGTATTTGCATTCAATGAAAATGATATTTATATATAGGTCTATTTTCCAGCTTTCTGCATCTGAGTGTCAGTAGCATGCTCAGCTGTTATGTCAGAGGTGAAGCTCACACATGATTGCAAGCTCAGTACGGCAAACCCAGCAACAGAATGGAATGTCACAACCATACACAAGAATTCTTTCTTACACTCATTTTGCATATCCCTCCATTCTTCCTGTTTTCTTCATTTGTTATGTAGCAAGAAGAGCACCAGATTACCGGCTTGCTATAATATGGCTTATAATAAACGTTTTTCCATACACTATTCTTCTCCTACATGGAAAGTATTTCCATATTGGAAGCCACACACAGTTCACAGGTAATTGCCTCATAGACACAAACATTTTGCTGCAAAATGCATTTTGCTGCATCGCCCAATTGGCAATGATTTACAAACATGTGTGCACACAGATGCATGCTCTGGACTGCAGCTGTGCCTCACACTGCAGTTAAAGACCCCCCAGTGTTCCTGCCTGGAACCAACAAAGCTTCCAGGCCATAAAAGGCTTCCCAACTGTTGTAGAAACCTGCAATGTTGACATGGTCCCACCATGGGAGCAGGTTAACATTCCTAGAATCTAGGCCAAGGAGCACTACTGCAAGCCTAAGACCTACTTGTTATGAATTTATTCAGCCCTCTCATTGCAATTATTTTGCCTTAAATAAGTATGGTCAAAATTTTAAGAGGCATCACACTACTTAATTTCCAGCAGGAATCAGAGGAAACTATCACAAAGATCAACTTCCATCCAATGTTGGCAAATGCATTTGTGCTATGGTGCAAAAACAAGAGCTGTAGGTTAGCCTCTCCAGCTTCCTCCCCTCCCTTCCCTCCAAAACACCCACTTTTCCCCCTCTCTGAGGTCAAGTTTCTTACTTCAAAGAGCACTGTGAGGGGGAAGAAACTGAAACCCCAATTCCCTGCTCAGAGGTCAGCATACTGTGTGTGACCTCAGAGCTGGGAATCCAAAAGCCCTCTGGTCCCTCAGCTACTGTCTAGGGGCCCTAGCAATGTTCCCTGATCCTTTGGAGGAGCTGAAGAAAGTCTAACCTTTCTCAGAACAAACCAAATCTGAATATACATTGCTTCTTGCACTCTCCATGCCCTAAAATACCTATGAATTAAGAGATACACCTGACATTTCATGAAGTCAGCAGGACAATCCATCTAGTCCTACTTGATAGGTAGAGACAAACAAAAAATAAACCTTTAGACCAGGATGGGGAGCATGTGGCCCTCCTGATGTTGCTGACCCACAACTCCCATTATCCTTCACCACTGGCTATAGAAGAGAGGAATTACAGTCTAAGAACATCTACAGGGACGGACAGCCCCCACCACTGCTTTAGACACTCCGAACAGGCAAACAAGGTAGGTCTACTACAGCTTGTGTCTGTCTATGAGAAGTGTATTTAGCATTCACTGGTGTGCCTCTCCCAGAGTATTGTTCTTCTACCACCACAACCAGTTCAATTTGAAGACTGCCACTGGTTCCAGTTCTTGGCTGCTGCCCCAATTCTTCAAACTCCTTTGAAAATCGGCCTGCCTACCAACCAGCAATGGGATCGCCTGGGCTAAGTAAAAAGCAATTTTCAGTTTCCAATAGCTTCATGTATGGCCTGTCTGTCTCAAAAGGGGGAATCAGCATCCCTGCAGCATGCTTCCAACCTTCTACAGATGGGACCTTAGACCAAAATAGTTTATTTGAAGCATTTTGGTTTATATAGTATTCTTAAGAAAGCTGTAGTTGAATAGATTCTGTTTCTAACAGGTTATTAATATAGTACAAATGTATGTCAACCCAGGTAACAGTCTTGAATAACAGCATTTTAATACGTGGATACACTAATAAATAGGGACCAGCAGATCATCCTTTGCCCAACATAGGTGCTAAACAGGTCCACATTGTGCATGTTAAGCACTTTCTGCTGCAGCGTTGTTTCTCCTCTGCTCCCTCCTTCGGTAATCCCGGATAATACTGCACATGCCACTGATCAAGAACACTGCAGAAATGGCAGCAAAGTAACCAGCATAGATCATGAACTGGAGAAAACAAGGTAGGGTGGGGAGAGAGAGAAGTGGTGAAACTAGAGCACATTCATCTTATGTAGGGCTGGTCATACCACAATGTAGGGTGAAGCAGCCTGTCCATTGTTATGGATTTGGGGGTCCCATCATAAAGTAAACAGACAATTATTTAGTGATGTTTTTAACTGAACACGGAAGGGCAGAAAGGAAATCACCATTTCGATGCCTTGTTCTGCTTAGGATGACATTTTATTCTGCTGGGTAAGATTAAACAGCTTAGGAAAACATTTGTCCTTCACCATCCATTTTTATCCATGTCTTCTTTAGGTACATTCAAACAGAAAGCCAAGGCAATGATAATCTTTCATTTCAAAAAGAAATATGGACAATAGCATATGGCTCCACTGAACTTGTTACACATAACCCAGGCAGCTCTGGAAGCCAGATTATTATAAGTACTCCAAATGTCCATCAGAAGCATGGCTGAAAAACCATCTCCCCCCCAGCAACACACTGCAAGGTGTCATTCATTCAAAGCCAAGATGCTGGGACCAGAAATGCCATCTCTTCCCTTGGAAAGTGCCAAAGGACTTTACCAGGAAGCCTGCACCTTCTTTTTCTCCCCCTCTCAAAATAAAACCATGAGCCTTACCTGTCTATATATGTCAAGCTTAAGACCTTTTGCATCGACAACTATCAATGTGAGTAGTGTCTGCAGTGCCAAGGCAATGAACGTATTGATGCCAAACACGAGGGCATAGCGCTCTACACTTAAATTTGTAGCAATCTGAAACCTTTGGAGAAAAACAGAGCAGAAAGTTAGAATGTGAGCACAGGAGCATTAATTCATGGTAGGCAAGTGGATGTGTCCTTCCAGAATGGATCACCAAGAGAGTTGTGGAGACAGCCTGGATGCCATTAGTGTGCTTCTCACACAGCACTTCCCCAATCTCTCATTTTAAAAGCAAAGGAGGAATAAGAGAGAGGGAAACTACGTGCTCTGCCATCTTTCCTCCCACAAACTCTGAACTTAAGTCAGTGCCATATCAAAGCCCTGGTCAAGAAAAAGGTGTCTGGTGAAAGGGCTATGAGAAGGTAACCTGCAGACAGGGGAAGAGTTTTTACATTCTCCTGTGCTCCTCTATTTTTAATCCTCTTTTTGCAGGTTGGGAAGGTTGCATGCTTAAATCTCACACAGCTGTCACAATCACTTCCTAATTTGGTTCTTGAGCACATTTCCATAGGCAGTGACCTTACTCCATCAACTCCACGGCTGACATTTTCAAAGGGAAATTCAAAGCAGTCTAACTGGTTGCACTACCCCAGTAACCTTGGGAAACACAGATTAACATGTTCATGGTGATGACCTAACTCAGTGCCGGGAGAATAAATGAGGTGCAGAAATATTAACTGCAAAAATGAGTTATAAATTACACAGCATTTGTCAACTCTGGAGGTAGAGAGGAACCCAGTATGCCTAAGGAAAAGAATGGGAGGAGAGAACCTGACAAACTGGAATTCAGCTGCAAAGAATCAAAATTGATTCAGCAACAGCCACTATGACATTAAAATGCCTTTCTGGAGTGCATTAATCAAGTCACTATATAGGAAAATCGTGCATTACCACTCTTGCCTGGCACAGTTTGATGCAGGACAGTTGATCAGTTGAGTGGATAACAATTCCGCATAAAGCAAAGGTGAGAAAGGAATTGGAATACACAGCAAGGACTAGCTGAAGAAAGTAAGGGCAGTATCCAGTGCAACACTGCAGCTGATATAAAAACTTTCAAGTGCACTGCTAAATGCACTTGCTGATGCAACTGGTGTTGCACTTGACATCATTTACATTAAGGAAAGTGACCAGATGAGCCTTTTATCCTACAATTGCCTGGCCTCATTCACAAAATTTTATGGTAGTGGTGAGGATAGATAACAACATTTTACAGCTCTAACCCCTCCCAGGTTTCCCCCTGATTCATTTAGCTTTTCTTCTTCCTGCAGAAAAGCCCTTAAGGAAAACAGATGAACTAGTCACACAGGGCCTCCTCACTATTTAAGCTGGATCCCCTTCATCTGGAAGTACCATGTGTATGTGTGTGTTTGCTCCACAAAGGGGGAAGGGGAGTGAAATACTGGCATTTCTGGCAGCATTTCAAGACAGTTAAAAATCACTGCTTACCAGCACAGCTAGGATTCCTGTAAGTTGCAAAACAAACATGTGGCCTCATCTATACATGTTTACTCTGTTTACTTCTTGGAGAACGACTGCCTGGCGACAGTGACACACGTGTTGGTAACTTCCCAATTAGATTTCTGCAACGCGCTCTATGTGGGGCTACCCTTGAAGACAGTCCGGATACTTCAATTGGTGCAGAATAGAGCTGCCAGGCTGCTGACAGGGACTGGGCGTTGTTCTCATATAACCCCAGTTCTCCGTCAGCTTCCCTGGCTCCCCACTGAAGTCCGGGCCCAATTCAAGGTGTTGGTTATGACCTATAAAGCCCTCAACGGCTTGGGTCCTGGGTATCTAAAGGAACGCTTGCGTCCATATATGCCCTCCCACCCCTTGAGATCAGCAACAGATGCCCTTCTCCGGGAACCCTCTGTGAATGATATTAGGAGGGTGAGTACCCGGAGGAGGGCTTTCTCTGCGGTGGCGCACCATCTATGGAATGCGCTCCCCAGAGAGGTCCGCCTGGTGCCGTCGTTATTTGTTTTTCGGCGCCAGGCTAAGACCTTTTTATTTAAAACATATTTTAATGGTTAATTTATTGGTTATTTATAGGATTTTAAATCTTTTAAGCCGAGATGCACCGGGTTTTAATATTTTTATCGTACAATTTGTTATATTTTGTTCTTGTTGTGAGCTGCCCTGAGGCTTTGTTGCGATGGGGGCACCATAAAAATGTTTTAAATAAATAAATAAATACTCTGAACTTAATTCCAGTCAAGTGCATGGGGCTTACTCTTCAATAAATATGCACAGAGTTTCAGTCTTAGTTTGAAAATCAGAACATTCTTGCACTGAAACCTGTTTTCAGAACAAATCATAGGAGGCTTTAAGAACAAGATGATCAGTGAGCTACGCTTTAAGTATAGGAAACTGGATGTTCAAGCAATCAGACTCATCAATTTCTTTCAAATCTGATTATTTAAGCAAAAGGTATGGTCTCAAATCAATAATTTATTTATTTATTTATTTATTAAGACATTTATATGCCGCCCCATTTGCCGAAGCCTCGGGGCGGCTCACAATATGAAGAAAATTACAGTAGTGACAATATAAAAATAACAATATAAAATAAATAACAATATAAAAGAAGTCGCCCTGGCCAGATAAAATAAGCAAATACTGTTAACAATTAAAATGACGCTTAAATAAAAAGGTCTTCGCCTGGTGCCGAAAAACAAATAACGACGGCGCCAGGTGGACCTCTCTGGGGAGCCCCACGTAAAGCGCGTTACAGAAGTCCAGACGGGAAGTCACCAGCGCGCGTGAAGGAAGTCACTTGGGAAGGGCCATAGCCCTGTGGCAAAGTACTTGCTTTGCCTGCACATAGCCCAGGTTCAATTGCCAGCATCTCCAGGAAGGGCTTGGAAATATGCCCTTCTAAAATCCTGGAGAGTTGCTACCAATGTAAACAATACTGAGCTAAATAGCTTTTGTGTAAAGCACCTTTCCATGTCTCCCCACATAAATTTATGGCAGCCTCCTGAGAATACAATTTTCCTCCTGCAACAATGTAAACGTTAAATCTATTGATACCCAGGACCTTCCTGTCCTTATGTACCTTCTGTGATCACAGTATTGCTCAATACTGAGGCATTGACAACATCTATTAACTTGGCCAATAGGTACTAGTGTGTTGTATGCTTTACTGTACAGCTATTGCATTACATTGCAGCAATAATTTCATTGTGGAAATCTACTGAATTCATATATGCAAGTATACAAGTATATGAATTCAGTGTAATTCATATACTTACATACACTGAATTCAGTATAAGGGCAGTAGCTCGAAACACCTACTGCCCTTTCTTGTTTTCTTTTGTTGTTGTTGACTCAAATATGTATGCTTGAAGACATCATTGAACATGCAAATGTCATAATACAGAGAGCCTATTTGCATCCTGATACTTCAGATTGCCAATGACTTATTGGTTACATGTTCTAAGCCACAGAAGTTTGGCAAGGCAGTCATAAGATGTAGATCACCAAAAACAAACAAATGAGCAAAACTTCACGCAGCGGCGGCTCTTTCCTCCAGCGCGATGTAGCGGCGTGCTGCTGGAGGTGGGCGGAAGTCTTTCTTGCAGCCAAAGGGGTCGCTGCCATTTGGGAGCTGTTCGGGGGACGAGAGGGGGGCTGGGCTGGCCAAGGACTTTTGTTGAAATAGGCTTGCCTACCGCTGAATCTTAGGGAAGGGGAAGGATTTTTTTTTCTCTTTTTCTTCTTCTTTTTATCTTTCTTTTTCTCCTCTTTCGAACTGCTTTATAATTTTACCCTGCTTTAATCAGTGCTTTTGAGTCATCCCTGGGCATGTCAACGTTTACATATCCTGGGGAACACACGGGCGCTGCCATTGGCGTGGTCACGGGCAATGGTCGTTACAGCAATAGGGGCTTAACGTGTCCACGTAGAAG
>NW_025335941.1:37396406-37492302 GCF_004798865.1 Varanus komodoensis
AAGAAAAGCAGGTTGCTTACCTGTAACTGATGTTCTTCGAGTGGCCAACTGTGCAGTCACACATATGGGGTGCTGCACCTGCGCAGTGCCTTTGGCCGGAAGATTGCAAGCTAACAGTTTTTGGCGGGAAAGCTCTGCTCCCCCTCCCCCATGGCCTATAAAGAGTGGAGCGTCCGCCATTTTGTTCAGTCTTTGACGACCAAACGTGCGCTCCCTTGTGGAAAAATTTTCAGTATGAGATAGGAAAAAGGGATCGGTACCAAGAAAAAATGAGAAACTTTCAGTACCGATGAATGTGTCCACTCACTGACACCGAGCGGGGCCGGCGGGTGGGTTGTGTGACTGCACAGATGGCCACTCGAAGAACATCAGTTACAGGTAAGCAACCTGCTTTTCTTCGTCGTGGCCTCTGTGCATCACGCATATGGGTAGATTAACAAGCCTGCCATAAAGGAGGAGGGAAGGTGTCCTCACTGAAGAACGGAGGAGAGAACAGCTCTACCGAAGGAGCAATCCCGTCGAGCTTGAACATCGAGACGGTAGTGCCTGGTGAAGGTGCAAGGGTTCACCCAAGTAGCGGCTCGGCAGACATCATCAATCGGGACCCCAGATGCGAATGCAGACGAGGTTGCAACAGCTCTAGCAGAATGGGCTCGAGGAACTGAAGGCAGTTCGAGCTTAGCTAATTGATAGCATAAGACTATAGTGTGGACTATCCACTTAGAAAGTCTCGGCGGAGTGACTGGATTGCCCTGATTCCTAGCAGAATATTTGATGAATAGTTTATTGGATCGTCGAATAGACTCCGTTCGTGATTGGTAGAAGGCTAAGCAACGGAGAACATCGAGTGAATGCAAAGATCTTTCCAATGGAGTTGACGGTGACAGAAAAAAGGCAGGCAGCACAATGTATTGTCCCATATGGAAAGGTGTAGACACTTTAGGCAAAAAAGATGGGTCGAGGCATAAAACGACCTTCTCCCTGTGAAAGTTTAAATAAAGAGGGTCTATGCGAAACGCGCAAAATTCACTGGCCCTCCGGGCTGAAGTGACAGCTACAAGAAACGCCGTCTTCCAAGAGACCAATCGAAGATCCACCGTCGCCAAAGGTTTGAAGGGGGCCTTCATAAGAGCCTGTAGAACTACAGAGAGGCTCCATGTGGGCATAACCGGTCTAATTGATGGGTTAAGATTATATAGTCCCTTCAAAAATCTTTTGAGGATAGGATGAAAAAACAGAGGTAATCCATCGACTAAGCCACGGTAGTAGGCTATTGCGGCTGTATACACTTTAATGGACGACGGCTTCAGTCCGGAATGGTGCAATTCCAGGAGGAACTGAAAAATCTGTTGAATGGATGAGAGGAATGGAGAGAACGAACGTGACTCGGCAAAGGCAGAAAAACGTTTCCATTTAGCCTTATATGACTTCCTTGTGGATGGCTTTAAGGCAGAGTCGATGATATGCTGAATATCAGGGTGCAAAAACGTTGGATTTGGATTCGATGGGTCTTGTCTCGAACCGGATAGTACAGAGAGACCAGAGAGGGGAAAAGCAGCCGAGTGATTGGGTTCGACAATCGGATCCGAAGTGGTCAAAGTCATCGTCGGTACCGACGGATTACTAGAAGCTGTCGGATTCGTAACTTTCGAAACCGTCGTCGGCACTGATGGAACGTCAATCATCGAATTTGCCATGCTGTTAGGTTCAATGAGAGCAAATCTGGGTGCCAAAGTGTGCCGTCCACCTGTGTTATAAGATATGGGAGCGATGGAAGATGAAGAAATTCCCCACGAGAGATGTCGAGTAGTTTCGCAAACCACTCTTGATGTGGCCACCAAGGGGCAGCTAGTATCCCTGATGCTCGGTCGTGCACTATCTTTGCTATGACCCTCATCAGAAGAGGGATCGGAAGGAAGGCGCAGACGTTCATATTGTTCCAAGGGATCATGAATGCGTCCCCTAGGGATGCGTGTCCAATTCCCGCTCTCGAACAGTAAGCCTCGCACACCCTGTTCTGTTGGGTAGCGAATAAGTCCACGTCGGGAAACCCCCAGCGCCGGAAAAGGTGGTTGCCCTTACGGGGATCCAGTTCCCACTCGTGAGAGGTGAACATGTGCCTGCTGAGAAGATCCGCCTGCACATTGTCCACACCAGCTAGATGAACAGCCATCAGCGTGATGTGTCTCCGGATACACCACGTCCCAAATTTTCATTGAAAGTCTGGCCAAAGTCGGTGACTTTGTTCCCCCCTGTTTGTTCAGAAAGAAGACGGTAGCTACATTATCCAAAGTTATCTGAACGATCTGATGATGAAGGATGTCCTGGAAAGAGCGCAGGGCTTTGAAAACTGCCAGTAGTTCTAGGAAGTTGATATGATTTGTGGATTCTAGATGATTCCACATACCCTGGGTAGATAGGCTGGAGCATATCGCTCCCCATCCTAGAAGAGACGCATCGGTGCCAAGGGTAATTGTAGGAGGTCGCGCCCTGAAGGGGACTCCTATCGTAAGATTGGTCTGTTCCAACCACCAACGCAGAGAGTGAAGCACGGAAGTTGGGATCCGAATCAGTCTCGACTGCGGATCTCTTTGAGGATGGTACACCTTGTTGAAAAAGAGTTGCAGTGGGCAAAGCCGAAGACTGGCATGTGGAACTACGGCAACTGAGGAAGCCATATGCCCCAGGATCCTCTGGACAAACCTCGCCAGGACCGTTCCCTCTCGTCGGATTCGATGGATGTGGCGAGCAAGAATCTGTTGTCTGTCCTAAGGGAGGAAGGCTTTTTCCAATGTCGAATCCAAGCGGGCTCCAATGAAGGTGAGCGTCTGTGTCGGGAGAAGAGAAGATTTCTCGGTATTAATACGTAGGCCTAGGCTATTGAGCAAGGCACAAGTTGTATGGATGGCCGCAAGGAGTCCTTCTCTGGACTGCGACACCAACAGCCAGTCATCGAGGTACAGATAAATTTGTATGCCCTGGAGGGGTAGGAAGGCACAGATAGGAGCCATACACTTGGTAAAAACCCTCAGAGCCGTAGCCAGTCCAAAAGGCAAAACTGTAAACTCATAAAGTTGGTTTGCAACCGCAAAACGAAGGAAACGCCTATAACTTGGGTGAATTGAAATATGGAAGTAGCCGTCCTTCAAGTCCAATGAGGCGAACCAATCCTCTCTCCTTAGCAACGGCAAAATGTTTTGAAGGGTAGTCATACGAAACGTTTTTGGTACAATAAACTTATTTAAGTTCCGTAAGTCCAAAATCGGACGTAGACCACCGTCCCGCTTAGGGACCATGAAGTATCTGGAATAGAATCCGTGGAGTCCGTCAGATGGGAATACTTGACGAATCGCTCCTTTACGAAGAAATTGATGTATTTCGTCGAGCAGTACCGGTGAACATGAAGTGGACCGGATTGGACTCGACGGAGGAATGATGTCGAATTCTATTCGACAGCCGTGTTGAACGATGGACAATACCCACCGATCAGATGTGATGGACTCCCAGATGGGGAGTCGGCTTCGAAGCCAATCCCCAGATGAGAGTGGGGTGGGTATTGGTGGAGCGTGAGGAATGGTTCGCCAGTCCCGTCAACGTTGCCTCCGATCGTCGAAACGACGGCAGCCTTGTTGGAAGCGTTGTTGGGGCTGAGGACAGCGGCACTGCTGTTGCTGGCAGTGCTGTGGCTGCTGCCTCGGTTGATATGATTGTCTGTAGGATGGACGATTCCAGGACCACTTACGTCTGGCGTGGGACTGTATCTCCATCCTGCGTGCCGTCATCCTCGATTCATGCAGCTTCTTGAGCTTGTGGTCGGTGCGGGAATGGAAAAGCCCGGATCCATCGAAAGGCATTCCCTCGATCTGGCGCTTGGTTTCTTCCGGAAAATTACAATTGTGAAGCCATGCATGCCTTCGGAGAGAAACGGCACCGACCAAGGCCCAGAGTCAGTATCCACGTGGTGCCTCGCCGTGGATAACTGCTGCACCGCGACCTGCACGGCTTCCTCAATCAGGACCTTCGCGAGGTCACCCTGGTGGTCCGGGAGGGTGGAGGCGACGTTGTGCAGGCGCTGCATAATAAAGTATTGATACCTCGCCAACATCGCCTCGTAATTTGATATACGGAGCCCCAGGCCTGAAGCAGCGTAGACTCGCCTAGCCAGGGAGTTGATCTTTCGGCCCTCTTTATCCCTCGGTGCCGTGTGCCCTCTCGCCTCTCTGCCCTGCGAGGATTCGACGACCGCAGAGTTCGGTTTGGGATGTCGGAGGAGGAAGGGGATGTCCTCCTCCCGAACCCTGTACATCGACTCATATCTCCTGGACGTCGGCTGAGGATGTGATGGCAAGTCCCAGGGCTGCGTCATCGCCTGCTGCAAGGTGGTTATGAGCGGCAGGACGATGGATGTTGACTGCCCCCCACGGACATCGTAGAACTTGTCCGTCGTCAGTCCCGGGCGCTGGGCAGCGTCGATGTCCAGGGACTGGACAAGTCTAGACATCAGCTCTGCGAAGGAGACATGGGACTCATCAGGCGATGCAGGACCCTGGGATGTCACAGTGACGTCCAGAGAGGTTGAGTCAACCTCCGAGCCGGCCGAATCAGCACCGTAGTAGGGTGGGGCTGAAGATGCTGGCTCTGCCAGGGAGAAGGAGCGGCTGCTTCCACCCTGTGGGGATCGAGGTGACACCCGCCTCGGATCCAATGAGCGCGGTTGGTCACGGGATGGAGGACAGGATCGTGCCCTGGGAGCAGGGTAGTACCCTACGGAGAGTGGATCACCCCAAGTATGGTAGTAGGGGTGACGCCAGCTCTCCGGACGTTGCTCTACAGAGCGGCTCCTCCGGCTCCCCGGTGGGGACAGTCCAACGTCTGCTTCCATTGTGACCGCGGGTATGGGTGTCGGTGACCTCGCCCTAGGAGAGGAGTCCTGGATTTCCCTGTCGGATATTGAACCCCGTAGAGTTGGAAGGGGTGCAGGCGGGAGGTCAGCCACATGGCGGGGAGACCCTTGAGGGGTAACCCGCATAGCCTCGTGGAGGACCGGTTTTGGCAGAGTCGGTACCGTAAGCGCCACTGGCACCGAGGGGCCCATCGGATCCGAGTCCCGATGTCGGAGACGGTCCGGACGGTCCGAATTCCTGGTTTTCTTGGGAGGCTTGGAGACCTTCTCCTTTCTGGCCTTTTTATGGCCTGCCGACTTCTCGGATTCGGCATGCTTCCGCTTTCCATGCTTCTTTTTAAGTGAAGCAGAGGGAGCCACCGAAGCAGACGCACCTTCATTCGAAGGCCGTGAGGGTGGGGCCACAGAAGCGGAGCCAGGTTTTGGGACGGCAACAAGTGGGTCTGATTGCATCAGAGCCCGATCCCAAAGGAGTCTCCGGAGGCGGTTTTCGTGGTTCTTCCTGGCCTACTTGGAGAAGGCCAGGCAATGCGCACATTTATCCGTCCTATGCCCCTCTCCCAGGCAGAGGAGGCATAGGTCATGTGGGTCAGTTGGTGCCATTTTTGACCCGCAGTCCGCACATTTGCGGAAAGCCGCTCGCTGCGCCATTGCAGAAGAAGAAGGAGAGGGATAGTGCAGAGGGTAAGTATATATTTTTGGTTTTTTTAGACAGATCAAAAGTAGAAATAACAAGAGAAAAACTACGAGGAACAATGAACCGAGAGCAAGGTTTTTTTTTTTTAGAAGAAAAAACTGGGAAAGAAGGACAATCGAGACCAAGGTAACAGCTCTAAGTGAAAGCTGAAAGCAGCATGAGGCACAGTGAACAGCGGTCGCAAAGACTGAACAAAATGGCGGACTCTCCACTCGTTATAGGCCATGGGGGAGGGGAGCAGAGCTTTCCCGCCAAAAACTGTTAGCTTGCAATCTTCCAGCCAAAGGCACTGCGCAGGCGCAGCACCCCATATGTGTGATGCACAGAGGCCACGACGAAGAACTCTCACTTTTCTCCAGGTACAGAGGAACAGCAGAGGCTCTCCTTGACTGTGTGCTTTTGCTAGAGCATCAAGATTTTACACATGACAAGCTGGCAAAGGTATGTTTGGATCCTCATCTGCAGGGCAAAATGGCAACTAGTGGGCTTCACATCTTATCTTGTTTCAATTAACTCCTACACTGCTATTCAAGCCAAGCAAAACTTTCTTCTAGCAGCATCAGGCTTCCATTAGTTCTAAGGCCTTAAAAAAGACAGCTAGTCAGTTGCTTTTAAGAACCTAAAGATTACACAGATTCATTTTGCAGTTTTAATCAGTCTGCAAAAGCTTCCAGTGATGCCATTTTTAAAAAGGAGAGCATGTACACAACATTTAAAGAAAAAACAAAACAAAAAGAATTCTGAGAAAGAAGGTTTACCACCCTACAAAGACTAGTTGGTCCATTCTTGGGAAAGTTCAGAGAGTGAGAAAAAGACATGCATAAGCTGCTGGAACAATTACAGGTCACCAGTTTTAGCACCATTTCTTGCCATTTGAGAACAATCATTATTCCCTTTGCCCCAAGTCCTGTGTGTGCAAACTTTTACAGTGTTTACATGATTTACATCAGGCATAGAGTTCCGTAGATACAGTTCTGAACAGGACAGGACAGTGTTCATATCTCCAACTCAACAACCAATGGCAAAATTGCTATGTTCAGGTGACAAATTCTCTCTGCCTTAGTTCCTCTTCCATGAATGAAAGACAACCACAGCCTTGAGATAGGAATCCTCAAAATTCCAAGTGGATTCACTGGCCAGGAACACCTAAAGCTGATATATCAACTGCAGCCATATCTGGACAGACAGAACCTGGCAACAGTTATCCATGCACTGGTAACCTCTCACGTGGAATACTGCAATGAGCTCTAAGTGGGTCCTCCCTTGAAAATGGTCTGGAAACATCAACTGGTCCAGAATAGGGCAGCTAGACTGCTAATAAGTACTGAATGATACAATCATATAAAATCAGTTCTCTACCATCTTCACTGACTATCAGTTGAGGTCTGGGGCCAATTCAAGTTGCTAGCACTAATGTTTAAATGGCTTGGGAACAGGTTATCTAATGACTGTCTCTTCCTGTACAAACTTACCTGGTACCTTAGAGTCACATCTGAGGCCCTTCTGAGGGAGCCCCCTCCTTAAGAAATAGAAATGTTTTAATAAATAAATAAACAAATAAATAAACAAGAAGGGCCTTCTTAGGAGTGGCACCTGACTTTGGAATGCGCTCCCCAGAGGTGTTTACCTGGCACCTTCTTTATATTCTTTTTGGTGCCAGGCAAACATTTTTTTTTATTTTGACAATATTTTAATTGTTAACCCGTTTTTATTGGCATCATAAAAGCGGGGTATGCCTTCTATGAAATTATCAATTCTGTTACGGAGGTATGTTATTTATTTTATTATTTTAACATTTTATCACAATGTGCTCAGAGCTTTCATATTGTATTATATGGTTTTATTATTGTAACCTGCCCAGGGAGCTGTATGGCTAATGGGATGGGTTAGAAACCTAATGTAAATAAATAAATAGGAATTCTAATATTCTTTATATATATGATGCCAGAGGGAATCAACACTGTGGCTGAGAAAAAAGGGGAGCAAGTTAGGGAGTGTTCTTTTGTTTTCTTTTACAAAAGCTTCCAGCGAGCACACAACCCTTTTCAGCCTCGATACGATGGCGCAAAAGAGTGTGTACACTAGAGTGAGGGTCCTGCTGCCCCAGAAAGCATTGCCCTTGGGAACAACTGGCTTTGCAGCATTGTAACATTGGGTTCCATGGTAAAGCAGAAGAGGCAGGCACAGGGCAGACAGTGCCAGCATTTTACAAAACCACAGTGTTAACAAGGTCAGTAAAGTCATATTATTTGTTCACAGAAGAAATCTGATATCCTCACCTAAAAGAATGTTTAAAAAAATGTTCTGGTGATCAAGATGCTGTGCAAAAAGCCTATGCTAAGCTGTGGGAAGGGCTTAGAATCCACCATCTGTAGTCATCATCTACTAGAGCAAAGAGATCAAGTGATCTCTTCCTCCTTCAGCCTCTCCTTTTCCGTTCCCAGCAGATTAAAAGAAGCTGCTTCTAACAAGAGTTGTTTGTTATGTTAAAGCTGGCCTGTCAGGACTGGCTTTGTGAAACAGAGGGAGTAATATAAATGCCCACAGCAAGAGACACTTTTCAAGTCAATGAAACCTCTAATTTTGGATTTAGTGTTGTTTAGCAAAATAGGAAGCATAAGAAAGCCAACATGCTCACTCACAAACAACTTCACAGTTGTTCAGGAGCAACCAGGCAAAAAGTTCCATAATGTTGTTTGTTATTCTAGCTATAGCTTCTTTTTTATAGAGCAGGCGCTAATAAAAAGACATCTATGAGGAGAAGCCCATATCTTACCTTGAAGTATCCCACTGCTTAACAGCCTGACAAAACTAGTGTGTCTGATAAAAGGAAGGTAAATTTAGAATACAATAAATGACAGAATGATGATTTCATCACCTTAAGTTGAGAATCAACACCACTGATATTGCAGTTATCTACAATATGGTGAAAGCCATCACTTCCTGAATCCTAAGTGACAATCATAAATATGAACATTGTCTACAACAGCCTTCCTCAATCATATGCCTTCCTTCAACCAACCTGATACAAGTTGACCTTCAGTTCTCATCAGGCTAAACCTGAATAGCTAAAGGTCAGGAATCCTAGGAGTTGTAGTTCAGATCTGGCAGGCAACAGGTTGGAGAAAGCTAGTCTATCAGAGAGAAGGACAAAATCATAGCTACTGTTATTCACTTTCACCTAGACAGGTATATGGAAAGTCAGGTAAAAAGAAACTCGTAGGAGCCAGTTCCTTAACACTGTTCTACAGTTATAGGATCTCTTTTTAGCACTTCTGCAGCACTGACAGACTGTCCGTAGGGAACAGCTTGCTCCCACAGCCATGGGTTGCAAATTTCAACTGAAGGCTAGAACAGGAAGAGAAGGAGATGCTGCATTTGCCCAACAAAGGCTAGGCTTGGGACTATGCTCGGGACTATAGTTCCCTGTTGCAGAAACACCCTCTCTGCTAAAATGCCGGTTCAGAGTCCAATACATACTCCAAACTCTTTTAGAGTTTATTACAGTCCTATCCTATTATTAGTCTCCCTTTTCCCTGACCGAGCCTTAACCTGATTGACTCATTTCCCTAGACCATACTTGACACTTCCCTAACAATTGCCCTCGGTTTTATTATACCTCCTCTTAGAAGCTCGCTGTTCCACTTGCAAAGGATGTTTTTAAGTTTGTAACTGTGTGACCCAATTCTTCCACTCCTACCCTCCCTATTGCTCCTATCTTGCCACTGGCATTCTCAAGGGCTACTCCACTGTCCACCCAGCCTACCACAATGGGGAGGCATAAAAATGTTTTAATAAATAAAAAAATAAATAAATAAAATCTGCAGAACAAACACATTCCTTTTGGCCAGCCAGAAAACCTTTCCAGCTAGAGGCCCACATGGGCATGCTCAGGAAAGCCTTTCTGGCAGGACATGTTCCCCCTGTCCCTGGCATGGCCTGCCCATGCTGATGTCCTCCATGTGCCTGGGTGCAGGAGGAGGCAGTGCGTGGCAGTGTGAGTCCTGTACACGGAGGGGCAAGAGGGAGGGAGGGAGAAAGGTGTGTGTGCATGTACTTACATGGTACAGAACAGGGCAGCAGCAAGGAGTGTTCCTGCAGTGCTCCTGTAGAGCAGGGGTCCTCAAACTTTTTCACCAGGGGGCCAGTTGAAAGCTGCCGGTGCTGGGGGTGTGCCGGCAAGGGGGCAGGGGTGGGTGGCGAGTCACGGGTGGGCATGTGCGGGGAGGCGAGGTGAGGTGTGGGCAGGCACGCACTGCAAGGTAGGTGCACGAGGCAGCAGCTTGCTTGCTTGGAGATTGTTTTCTCCGAGCAAGCAAACCACTGTCTGCCCTGCATGGGGCGAGGTGGGTCCAAATGGGCATGGCGAGCTGGATCTGGCCCCTGGGCCGTAGTTTGAGGACCCATGCTCTAAAGCAACAGTGCTACTCTAGCAAGCAGGCTGTTGCTTTGCTGAGCATCAGGAAAAAAATCCAAAAAGGCAGCTGGTTGCAGCCACCCTGAGGAATTGTGGGCCAATGAGGAAGAGGCAGGTAAGACAGAGGCATACCCTGGGATTGACTTCACAAGGGCTGATGGGATATGTGACACCATTTGGAGGAAAACTGGAGAATCATGGTAACCATGCATGCATAGACACCATACAAATGTGAGCACACAAGACACCAGGTGAGATACCATGACACACCATCACTATGCGGCATTGCTTAGCATTATGTGGGAACAAAGTAACTACCTTCCTCCCCTGAAACAACAGTACTGCTTACCTGATGCTCTGCAGGATGCTCTTCTATATTTAAAGGAACCTTTGATTCAACATCTTCCCACCCAGGAACCCTCTGTAAGGCAGGGTCATCGTGGGTGACTGTTCCATTTTTACATTCTACAACCTTCATTTCCTTACTGACCTGGTGGTGGTGGTGGTGAAAGAAAAGGCTTTTCTGTGGCATTGGCAGAAACCAGGCCACGGCAAAGGCAACTGATACGGAGGTGAGAGACACCACATTCAACATGAACAGAGACCAGCCAACAACTGACACCAAGATTTGTCCACAGATAGAGCCCACAGTGTAACCTACAAGGGTAGCACTTCGACAGTAGCTTGTGACTTTTTGGTACAAGTTTAGGTCCACAACGCTATAGATGTAGGAATAATAGGCAATTTCTGTTGCAGTCACCAGACCATAGAAAAATTCCAGGAACTGAATAGCCAGCAGTCCTTTGGCATAGAGCAGCATAAACCATGTCACTATAAGGCTTAGTCCTTGTAGAAGAATTACAGGCTTGTATCTGAGATAGTCTGTTGCCAGGAAGACAGGAAACAGGAGCACCAAATACGAGTAAGTCCATACTGGATAGATTTCATTGAAGACCTACAAGAGGAAAAACTTATGAGCTTTCTAGAATGGGAAATTCACATTCTATTCTGACTAATACAGGGATGGGCAACTTGTGACCGTCCAGATGTTCTGTTATGACCAGCATTGTCAGAAAACCTGGAGGCACAAGTTGCCCATCACTGTATTAATGGAACCTGAACATGTTGCTCGTAGTCTTGTAGAGTTTTCTTTACACTACATCACTGCATCACACAGTTTTAAGGTGCACAACACACACACACACACACACACTTTGCAATTCAGCCCCACACGGGACAGAAGATGGCTGCAGCTTCCTGGGGATAAAATGCCTGAGACCCATTTTTAAGGGTCACTTAATCACTTAACATCCAGGGGACCAAGTGAATGCCAGTTCAAGAAAAAGTAACCAATGGAAAGGCAACTTCATTCAAGTCTTGGCTGTTTAGATTCAAACACATATCCCAGTAAAAATCAGGTTGCAAATTAGCTATTCAAGAATATCTTTTGCAGCTAAGAAAGTGGAAGTCATGGGTCCATGTATTGCTACTCACACACTCCCACTATTGCACCCTCTACCCCTTTCCTTAAAAGCGTAATTTCTGCCCAAAATCTCAGAGTAACAAATCTGGAGCCCACTAATGGGACTTCCTGAATCACTCATAATAGGCCTGGTTCGCCCGGGTCCTAAGGAAGATCCGATGCCACCCTCAAAGGCCCGCTGTGACGACTTTGCCAGGCATTTCAGGGAGAAAATCGCTCAGATTCGTCACGAGCTGGACTCCACTAATGAATCAGAGGTCTCTGAGGAGACGCCAATGCTACCGTCTGGTCCAGAATTATTGGATGAATTTCAGTTATTGCGGCCCGATGATGTGGACAAGGTGCTTGGACGAGTACGTCCCACCACTTGCCTATTGGATCCTTGCCCGTCTTGGTTAATAAATAACTCCAAGCACGGGATTGGGACCTGGATCTTGGAAGTGGTTAACGCTTCTCTGAGGGAGGGTCGAGTGCCTGCCCCTTTAAAGGAGGCGGTAATACGACCGGTCCTGAAGAAAGCGTCACTGGATCCAGAGATGGCCACTAACTATACACCTGTGGCCAACATCCCGTTTCTGGGCAAGGTGTTGGAGCGAGTGGTGGCGGGACAACTCCAAGCACTCTTGGATGAAACTGATTATCTGGATCCTTTTCAGTCCGGCTTCAGACCCGGGTACGGTACTGAATCTGCCTTGGTCGCCCTGTACGATGACCTGTGCAGGAAGAAGGATGGGGGAGTGCATCCCTGTTGGTTCTTCTGGACCTCTCGGCGGCTTTCGAAACCATCGACCATGGTATCCTTCTGGATAGGCTAGCGGGATTGGGGGTTGGAGGCACTGCTTTGCAGTGGTTCGGCTCCTATCTCAACGGTCGATTCCGGAAGGTAGTGCTGGGGGACTATGTCTCTACGTCATGGCAGTTACGCCATGGAGTACCACAGGGCTCCATTCTATCCCCTCTGCTATTTAACATCTATATGAAACCGCTGGGAGAGGTCATCAGGAGGTGTGGGCTGCGGAATCATCAATACGCTGATGATACCCAGCTCTACCTCTCATTTTCCACTAATCCAGGTGAGGCAGTGGCTGTGCTGAACCAGTGCTTGGCCGAGGTAAGGGAATGGATGAGGGCCAATAAACTGAAACTCAGCCCAGACAAGACAGAGGTCCTGTTGGTTGGCGGATCGGGTTTCGGAGAGGGTGGATTTAACCTGGTCCTGAATGGTGCAACACTCCCTCTTAGGGACAAGGTCCGCAGCTTAGGAGTACTCCTCGACCCGGAGCTTTCTTTGGAAGCTCAGGTGACAGCGGTGGCGAGGAGCGCCTTCCTTCAGCTTCGGCTGATTAATCAGCTGCGCCCCTACCTGGAGTACGACTGCCTGGCGACGGTGACACACGTGCTGGTGACTTCCC
Source organism: Varanus komodoensis (assembly GCF_004798865.1). Classification (NCBI taxonomy): domain Eukaryota; kingdom Metazoa; phylum Chordata; class Lepidosauria; order Squamata; family Varanidae; genus Varanus; species Varanus komodoensis. The sequence goes on from NW_025335941.1 coordinate 37,409,319, forward strand.
GCCTAGACTTCTGTAACGCGCTTTACGTGGGGCTTCCCCTGAAGACAGTCCGAACACTTCAATTGGTGCAAAATAGAGCTGCCAGGTTGCTGACGGGGACGGGGCGTTATGCTCACATGACTCCAGTCCTCCGTCAGCTTCACTGGCTTCCCATTGAAGCCCGGGCCCAATTCAAGGTGTTGGTTATGACCTATAAGGCCCTAAATGGCTTGGGGTCCTGGCTACCTGAACGAGCGCTTACGTCCGTATATGCCCGACCGCCCTTTGAGATCTGCGGGAGAGTCCCTTCTCCGGGAACCCTCCATGAAGGAAATTAGGAGAGTAAGTACTCGGAAGAGGGCTTTCTCTGCGGTGGCACCCAACCTATGGAATTCATTCCCCAAAGAGGTCCGCCTGGCACCGTCGTTACTGGTTTTTCGGCACCAGGTAAAGACCTTTTTATTTAAACATCATTTTAATTGTTAAAACTTATGATCTGGCCAGGGCAACTTCTTCTTCCTTCTCTTTTCTCCTCCTATATTATTTATTTACTTATTTTATACTGATAATTTTAATTTTATATTTGTAACTCAGTGTATCTTTTGTATTTTTGTATTTAATGGTAATTCATTATGTTCTATTGTATTTCAATGTATTTTATTGTGTTGTAAGCCGCCCCGAGGTTTCGGCAAGGGGCGGCATAGAAATGTTGTTATAATAATAATAATAATAATAATAATAATAATTAAACAAGACTCCAGGAGTGACCCATTCTGTCAGCAGCAGCATCAGGCATCAGTTCCTAATGGTGGAAACTCACACCAGCCTGGAAGCCAAACCCTTGAACTCAGAAACCTGCTTAATTCACAGCTGATGAGGCAGTCTCCAGAAGTTTATGGTAACCGAGATGACTCAATATTTATTTATTTGCTTTACATCCTGCCTTTTTTTCTTACAAAGAACTCAAAACAGCTCACATCATTCTCCTTCTCCTGTTCTCAATCTTATCTCCACAACAACAAACCTGTGAGGTAGGTTGGGTGGAAAGGCAGGTTGGCCCCAACGTCACCCAGTTAACTCCATGGCTGAGCAGGGGCTAGAACTCAGCCTGAGTGCCAGTCCCACACTCTTAATCACTACACCATAGTGATATTGGCTTCAGAACTACGGCTCTCTCCCGCCCAGAAACAGAAAGCCAGTCAACACATGTTCAGGGGCACTGTTTCGTTTAGGCACAGAGCCCCGCTACGTATTTTTAGAGCCACCACAGATACGGCGAGCGCGCAGCCCCAAGCAAGCGTGCCCGTCCCCAGCCCCCGCGGAACAGAGCAGGAATACCTGCGTCTCGGTGAGGTTCTTGTCCGGTCCCAGGAGGTAAGGTGTCAGGAACGGCTCCGAGGGCCGCAAGTTGGCGAAGAAGCCGTAGACGCAGAGCACAGCCGTGGGCAAGGCGGCGCCGAAGCCGCGTGGAGCCCGCCTCACGCGGGACCGGAGTCCATCTAGGACGCCCTGCTCTTCCATCCGACGAGCCCCGGGACGGGGCGTCTCGGTATCCGTCTCTCAGCCGCACCGACACCGGCCAGCCGTGGACTGCTCCGTCCGGCGCCGGGCGAGCGCGAATTAAAGCAGCCACCCACGCGGCCTGCCGCCAAAGGCACCTTGACCCTGCGCAGTAGCGTCCGCGCCGCACACGCCCCCCGCCTTCCGGTTTCATTTGGCGCGGGCAAAGCGAGGCGTGACTGCTGCCGAGGGACGCGGCGCCGGGAAGGAGCGGGGGCGTCGGTCTTATTTATTCTTTTATCTGTTTTATCACTGCACTGATAACCCGCATTCCCCCCTCCCTCTTGCAGGGAACGTTTACACGATCCTCCGCTCCGTTTATCATCACAACGATTCTGCGAGGTATGCCGGACGAAGAGCCAGGCACTTGCCCGCAGTGAGCGTCGTAGCCAAGCGGGGCCTAGAGCCTTGGTTTCCCGAACCCCACTCTAACCGCTACACCGACTGGTTTAACTCGATTTACCATGACCCTTTCCGGGAAATTGTATACAGCAGTCCTTCCCTAGCCTGACATCTTTCAGATGTGTTGTACCACAATCTGCAGGATCTGGCTAGGAGATAGGGATACCGGGAATTGTAGTCCAATACATCTAGAGGACACCATGTTGGGGAAAACATGAAGACCAGAAAAGTTTGTTTCCACCCTGCCCACCCTAGTTTTCTGTCTTCCAAATTTGCCTGGCTTTTCCCTGTTTTTGTCCAAACCTTTATGTCTGATACTCTGCCTCTGATATTGGGGTAATATATAGCCTTCAGGATGAGTGGCCATTGTTATCCTTGTTTGCCATGAATCCTCATGAACTATTTTGGAGCAGAAAGGGTTCGCCTTTGGAGTGACTCTGTACATGTTTGGTACATCCTCATACCTTAGCTTGCTAAGATCTCCTGCTTATTTCTCTGTGGCTCTGATTCTACTGTTTTTGTTGGCACTCAGCATGTGAGCTTGCTGTAGAGGAAATGATATTCAGGTTGCAGAAGGCTAATTTAGCCATTCCCTAGGGCTTTGGAGTGAATGTTTTACAGGTTAACTTTTAACATGTTTTGCTTTTAAGATTAGATCCCACCCCACATATCATTTCACAACCTTCTTTTGAAAGGCAACTCCCTTTCAAATGGGGCTTGTTACACTATATGGCACAGGTAGCTGATGATCCATAATTCAAGTCTAAATCCCATTTGGGCATGCAGAACTAGTTGTGCAGCTCTTCAGGCAAAATGTGAGATGATGTTCTTGACATCCACTTTTGTGTGTTTAAATTCAGACCCTGAGACCTATCAGTCCCTCAGTCAGAGCTTAGTGCAAAAAGACCCTAAATCTAGTGTGGTATGGTGGTTAAAGTGTTGGCCTGGGAACCTGAGAGATCTGGCTTCTATTTCCCACTTAGCCATAAGGTTCACTAGGTGACTTTGTGCAAGTCACTTTCAGCCTAACCTAAAAATGGAGTTTATGTAAGCCACCTTGGTTTCCTCAAAACAGAATGAAAGGCAAGATATATATTCAGTCTAACAATAATATAAAAATGAAGTAAATATGTAAACCACTTTGGGTTTCTCACCTGAGGGAAAAGACAGGCCTAAATGCAATATAACAATAACAATTTAGTGCAATCCTAATGCATGTTTAGATGGAAAAGGTCTAACCAATCCTAACATTTTTCAGCCAGTATAGCACTTTTTCTATTTAGACTTGCATAGGATTACATTCTTAGAATTACACAATTAACTGGTTGTTCTATGTTTTCTATTAGTCACATGATTAAGGACAAGTCTTTGCCTTAATTAAGGGTCCAGAGCCTTGATCTTGTGACTGAAGAGATTGGCATGCTTTACAGCTAATGCAGTTGTGATCTGAATGTTTATAAACGAACAAAACCAAGAGGATCTAAAGTGTATTTGTTTCTACCCTTTCCCATGACTGCTGACCCAACATTTGATGGGGGAGGGAGTGTCTGATTGAGGCCATAAGTAAAAATAGCTCCTGTTTTATTATAGATTAGCTATGCTGGATCAATGGTCCATGACTCCAGCACTTCATTCACATGATGGCAAACCAGCTGCCCACTGGATCACTCAAGCAGGATAAGTGCAAGACCTCTGCCTCTCTCAGCTCCTCAGCAACTGGTGTATGCAGGCACACCACCTCTGGTAATGGAAGTACCACACAGCTAACAAGGCTTGTAGCCATTGATAGCTCCCTACTCCATGAATTTGTTCAATCCCCTTTTAAAGCCTTTCAAGCTGATAGCCATCAATACTTCCTGTGGCAGTGAAATCCATAGTTTATGTGCTGGGTGAAGAAGTACTTCTGTTTATCTGTCCTGAACCTTCACCAATCAGCTTCATGGGATGACCCAGGGTTCTAGATTATGAAAGAGAAAGTGTCTCCCTTTCCACTTTCTCCACACCATGCATAACTTTAAACACCTGTCATGCCTCCGCCCCACCCCCTAAGTTTAACTGTCCCAATTGTTGTAATCCTGTACTGCAGAAAATAGGATGCGAAATGGACCTGAGAGAAGGAAGGTATGCCTTGAGTGGTAATAGTGACCCTAAGGAAATGGACTAAGGCTGCACTGAGACAGGGCAAGGAAACAAGGAGGCTGAAGAAAGGTACTCACATGGAGAAGCCACATCAACATTGACAACCTGTACATTCCAATTTGAGAAGAGAATGGGCAATGGGCGTGTCTGAAATGAATAATCATCCTCCAGCACTCTCAGTCCTTAAAAGTTCCTACCCAAAGGACCCAGCAGCTGTTTTTGTATCCTTCCCAGTTTTCACTGCTCTGTCAAGAGTTGAGGTTACAGAGAACTTGAACTCTCTCCCAGCTGGTAGTTTGAAGGAGTTTGTATTTCTACCATCCCATTGATTAAATGTGGATCTCACAGTCTGTTGTATTTTGCATGAAGTTTAAAAGCAAAATAAGGTCAGCTCAAAACTTCCCTGACTGTATCTCTTGGAAGAGAAAACTAGTTTCAGTGATCTCTGCAGGCACTCTTAAAACATTGCCATACCAACTATCACAGGTGAATTTGTTTCAGCCTCATCTGCTGCCACCCAATGACTAACCCATTTCCTCTGAAATTTCAGGCGCGGTCATCCCTGCAGGGACTTGATTCAGCATAAGATCATCTCAGTGTACAAATAAAGGGTTAATAGAAGGAAAACAACATACTTCTGGGTTTTATTTTAGTTGTAGTGTAACAAGCTAGTATAAGATATGCTGCAAAGGATACAATTAGATAGTTTAAAATGCTGGTTTGAGTTAAGACTTTATAAGACATTTCATAGCTCTATATAAACTCTCACTCAGCCATAATGTTATTTAACTTTTCTATGAAATATTATGAATTCCATTTATAGTGGCCTTGACTAGATGAAAATCAGAAAGTAAATACTGAGTTACAGATCTGAGCAATGTTCATTTCCCATTAGTACAATGAGACTATTTCTAGCCAAACTACTACTGCAAGAAAAGTAACTAAACATGGAATCTCTGTACCAATATTCCAGTTTGTTTCAATAGCCCCATGTTGATGACAGGCAGTAGGAGAGTTTGCACAGTAGGACAACCTACACTACCTCTTGAGCCTCCCAATGTGGGTTGTTTGCCCCAGGGCCCATGATGTGCCAAGCAGGTAGTTATGTAAATTATTTTAAAAATATTGACACCTGTGCACAACTGCAAGTAAATACAGTTACAGGTGGCAGTGGGTACCCCTGGGAGGATACTGGGCTGTGGGTGCTTGCTGGAAAAGTTAATCAGCCACCCATTCTGTCCACTGCCTTGCTGAGGGATGCAAGTAAGCAGCTCCCCCCTCCCACATTTTGAAATATTAGATAGCTGTAAAACTGAACTGTCAAATGCTTCAAAATCCCGGGGAGGTGGTTACTAGTGAGAAGGGAGTTAAAATCCCCTTTTCGCAGCAAGATCCCTGGGATTTCTTTAGGGGGTCCATGTCTCCCCGCTGTTCCCTCCATTTTGTTCTTGAGGTGGCAGCATTTAAAATGATGGTGGAGGTGGGGAACCAGGGGATATTGCATTGTCCCTTTAACCTCATGGAATCACCACTGATTTTGCATGTTCTTGGGTTAGCATCACCTCAGGAATGGTGCCAATTTGTAGGGGAAGCTGGAGAGACATGTCCCTCAAGGAGTTCTGTTCCTGTTGCTAAGTTTCATAAGCCTTCCTTTTTATATCCCACTCTAGAGCAAGTTTGGAGGGGGCAATACAATTTCATTTTGGCAGTGACATTGAATACAATACCATTAAACAGCTTACAGTAGCTCTGGAAAATACTTAAGCAGCTTTCATAATTTCAAAAAGAAAATGTTAAGCTGGCATTCAAAGCCACAGCAAGCTGAAAATAGCGTGGGAGAAGACTTTGCCAGCTAGCAACTTGACAACAACAAGAAGAGATTTTGGTTCCTCTTGCCAGGGAGCTTGCCTGCAAGTTGGGCTTGATGCAGGGTGAGTCATATCTGTGTCCAGATGCACAACAACCCTTGGTGGGTCAGACAATCCCAACTAACGCTATGGTTCAGCACAATTTAACCCCCCACTCCAAAAAAAAAGGGCTGGCAAACCCATCACAGGTTCACATGACATACCATAACTTGGAAGCCACAATGGGTTAACATGTTGTGTGAACCCAGTGCAGGACTTCTTCACTGGGCCATGCAGGAAAAAAAGGTCAAAGATTATCCGGTGAGCTCCATAGCTGTGTAGGGATTTGAGCCCCAAACTTTAGCCATTGCACTACACTGAGTGAGCTATGAGGTAGCATTTTTACAGTCATTTCCAAAGTCATGTCCTACTACACATTGCAAGTACTGTAATAACAGAGATAAACTACAGTATCTTTTCCTTGCCGCTGAGAAAAGTTCTTCTAAGTTTCTGATAGTAAAACGATTTTTCAAGATACTGGAATATGAACGGGCAACCACAATGATACCAATTTTATTTTGTTTTTCATATTAGTTATACTTCGTATTGTTCAGAAAATATGTCTTGCTGAGGGAAGAACATGCCAGGAATACTTGCTATGGTACTTTGTAGAAAGTCTTCATTTCAAATGTTACAGGAGAAGGATGGAGCTATAAATATTTCACACTATTCTGGACACCTTGGCCCATTTCTGCTAACTGTACGAAAACAATGTTTAGGATACAGTGTAATTAAGATACTGACTGAAGATTGGACCAAGGAAGAGATAGCAACTAGGGTAGGCAGGCAGGCAAATTACAGACTTTAGAATTGTCCCAGCAGCACAAGTTCTTAAGAAATTATGGTCACAGTGAGTCACTCCAGACAACATTGCCATCAAGTTGTACATTCCCCTAACCGAATTGCTGCTGATATTTCAGTCTTTCATCAGGTAGTCTAATTTTTATTTGCATATTAAGATGGCAAGATATACATTCATTAAGATATACATTAAGGAATGTTACAGTATAAATTCATAGTGAAAATGGCAAATATAGTTGCTTGTTTGTTTTATGTAATCCTATTACAATAATGTCTTTTAGGGATCAGACCTAGCTGGGGAATACTGTGAGTTTCAGGCCTTTTTCCTGTTTAAACATTTACAGAATCATACCCTTAATTGATATTTTCAAAGCTATTTCAAATCTACAACTGAAAGTGCCTTAGATATGTACAACATCCTCAAGCTAACAAGAGTTTTATCTGATACTTGTTTTGTTTTTCTTGTAAAACTGAGTTGGTTAGAACAAGTTTAAAAGTGTGGGGCTTCTTGATTCAGCAAGTTTTCTCTCCAGTCCCTAATGAACATCACAGCCAAAGAGTTCTACACGAAGTGCAATACTCTGATTCCATGTTTTAGGAATGACACGAATGAACCCAGAAACTATGGGTGGTTTGAAGTAGTTTTTCACCTGCCCATGACTGTTGATATTTGCTGTAAAGACCTGAAAATAAATACATTAAGAATGAATTAGTGGGAATCCCAAATGACTATTTTAAATGCAAATGCCTAAGAACTCCCAACTGTTCATCATTAGGAGAAAGACTGGACCACTCTGATTTCTGCAATGTTTAAATAAACCAATGGAGTTGTGTCATGCTATCAGCTCATTAATTCATCCTTTGAGCACAGTATTCTTAACTGATGATGGCTCTCAAAGTTTCTTAGAGATCTTTCCCTAGCCCTGATTCCCAAAGCCAGCATGTCCCACTGCCACAGCCACTACACTTTTCTCTTTCTTCTGGATTGACAAGGGGGCACCTGATAACCAAAATTGTTCATAAATCTTCACTTGGCCAGGTTGAAATTGCACATAGTGATAAAGTGTGGAACCTCTAGCCTCAAGGTTGCACCAAGGCCCAGTTAATTGGGCTGAGTATCTCAGTTACATTCCTGTAGAAACTCATATCCCACTCTGGGCTTGAGAAATTTGTTTCAGCCAGACAGTAAATTCTGATGAGCCTTCTTATGGTGGCCAGGGATTTCGGCATAAAAGCAGGGAAGCTACAGTGCCAAGCAACCTTTTGTCCCTTTCTGCACTGTTGGCAAACTAGAGAAATTCTCCTTCACATTTTATGCAAAACACTTTGATAGATTTAATTCAAGTATTCTAAAATTCATTGGTAAGTATTGCTAAAATTCAATGATCCCCATACTTCTGTATGAATTCTAGATGCTTAATGAAGCAAAGTAATTAGACCACATAGTGTCTGCCACTGTTTCCCACCTGGCAGATCAAGACTTGTTCAGGGGGACTTCAATGGTACAGGAGGATAGTCAACATTTGAAGGAATCGTGTTTCTGAAGTTGAACGAAAACCATGAATGAGGGAAGCAGGGAACTGGTACCTTTTCCGAGGACTTTGAGTCATCCATGTAAGACTTCCATTCTGAACCATCATCACTGTAAAGGATGGAAAACGTTTTCACAAACATTTCAGTAGTCATCGATTTAGCTCCTTGTGTTGCAATGCCTGTTATCTTCTTAGGTTGAAGGAGATCAATCTGTAGCCACTGGTGCTGGTTGTTTGACTGCAGAATTAGTAAGTGTAATACTTAATATGCCACTTCTAAACTGATGATCTGGTAAATATCCAAAAACATGCATATCATCCACTTCTAGAAAAGACTACAGGAAGACAGAACAAAGTATGGGCACTTTAGAATGGCCACAAGTTGACCTTTTAATTTTAGAATTGTCACACACTGAGGGAGAGAGGAACGGAGGAAACATGAAGCTGGGTTGAGCAATGGGAGAAAATAAAAACATAATTCAAACTTTTCCAAAGTTCAAGTTGTTATATGCAAGTAATAAAAAGGACAGAAAACATTTTACATTCTAATCTCAAACAGAAACCAGAGGTAAAGAACGTGCAGCCCTCCAGATGTGATTGGATTGCACCTCTCATCAGACCTAGCCAGTAGAGTCAGTAGTGAAGAATAAGACATGTAGTTAACCACATCTGGATGTGCACATACTAAGGCGAGCTACGTAACTTGGGTGCCACCACTGAAAAGGCCTTTCTCATTAGCCTCTCAAGGCAGGAACACCTGAAGAAGGGCCTCCAATGCAGATCTTAGCAACTGGACAGGTCCCTGATCTAAAACACCTTAACTTAGAAATGAAATATAATGTATATAGGCGCTGCTGTATGTATAGCATTTTAGCATGCATGCCTAAGAATGTCTATGTGTATACTTTAAATGAAAAGAGTGAATACAGAAAACAAGTGTTTGAAACAGCTTGCAGGAATACTCATCAGAGAGCCAGGATTGGCTGCTGCTCACTCCTGTGCATACAATTGGTGGCAAATCTGGTTTGCTGACATGTAGTTTGTGAAGTGGCACTAATACAGAGAAAATCAGGCACAATTACTAATAGAAATAAAAAAGTCAAATGGTACATAACCAACATTAAGGGCACAGTCCTGTACATATATAGATAGAAATATGCCCTGGGAACTCATGCATTCCGTAGCTACGTAGCATGGGGAATAGTAGAATTATAGGATCTTTTTCTCCCTAAACATGCAAAGGATTGTGCCCTTAGCGGCTGTTCTCATTTGCTGTGGAGCAGATCTACTGGCTTCAGTATAAGCTACAGAATTGTTTCTATTATATTTACAACTGGCAACACTGTCTTCTCCCGCCTGTCTTTTACATTATTTCATTTATTTTTTACTCTTCTTTTAATGTGTGGATTCGATTCTAAACTGTCCTGAGCAGTTTAATTTTAAACATTACATGGTATAATGGAGCAAGAATACTTTAAATATATACATAAATAGCTGCAGAAAGTTGAAATCTGCAGCTTTGTTTTTACCTTTGCTTGCCAGGCATTTGTCTGCCCTCTAAGGTTCAGACGGGCAAGAGACGGCTTCCAGGAACTCCACCAAGTCCTCTTGAAGGAAGACGCTGTAATCTGTTCATTTGTGATAGCCCCCGTTTCCATGCCCAGTGGCACAAAGCATGCTGTGATGAAAACATTAGCACATCCTTGTTACACGGTTTGCAGAACAGGTACCAGACTGGAAGTCACATTTGATTGATGATCTGGTTAAATAATTTTTATCTCTTTTCCTAGTGTTTCCCTCTCTCCTTTTTATTCATAAGAAAGCATGTAGGACCATAATTAAGAACAGAATAGTTATGAATGGTTAAATGTGATTCAGATTTCCCCCTTCCAACCACTTTCTTTTCTAAACTTTCTCTTCCTGCCCTAATGAGGGGTCTAAAAGAAAATTCACACACCTCAATTGATTCCTTCACTAAAGTGCCTGTTTTAGGTACTTTTTAAATTTTTTGTTGCTGTTATTATGCGCTGTCTACAACTTAGGTGACCCTATGAAAGAAAACCCTCCAAAATATCCTGTCCATGACAGTCCTGCTCAGTTCCTGCAAACTTCCTCATATTTGGGGTCTTCCTTTTTTTTCTTCTACCTTCAACTTCACTAGCATGGTCATCTTCTCTAGAGAGTTTTGCCTTCTCATAATGTAACCAAAGAATGACAGCCTCAGTTTTGACATTTTTCCTTCAAAACTCTGGCTTGATTTGTTCTAGGACTCTCTGGTTCATCTTTCTGCCAGTCGGTATTCTCAAAGCTCTGCTGCAGCACCATGTTTCAAACACATCACTTTTCTTCCTGTTGGGCTTTCTTCACTGTCAAGCTTTCACACTCATGGATTGTGGTTGGGAATACAAAGGTATGGATGATCTTGGCCTTATCTCCAGTGAGAACATCCTTACACTTGATGTTCTTCTCTAGTTCGTTCATTGCTCCCTTCCAAATCTCAGTCTTTGAATTTCTTGGCTACAGTCTTCATCTGAATTGATGACTGAACTGAGGTATGCAAAATCTTTCACCATTTCAATTACTTAATTTTCAACAGTAAAAATTTATAATTCTTTTGTAATGATTTTTGTTTTCTTAATATTCAGCTGCTGTCCTGCTTTTGTACTTTCTTGTTTCACTTTCATTAGGAGTTGTTTCAATTCATTGCCACTTTCTGCAAGTAGCATGGTATCATTGGCATATTTTAAATTACTCATGTGTTTTCCACTAATTTTCACTCCTTTCCTGAATCCTAATCCAACTTTATATACTCTGCATATAGATTGAACAGATAGAGAGATAAAATGCAGTCTTGTCTGACATCTTTGCCTAGGAGAAACCAACCCATTTCTTCATATTCTGTCCCAACAGGAGCTTCTTGTCCATGATACAGGTTACTCATCAGGACAATCTAGTGCCGAGGCACACCCATTGCTTGCAGGATCACCCATAGCTTCTTATGATCCACACAGTCCAAGGCTTTGCTGTAGTCGATAAAACACAGACCAATCTGCTTCTGAAATTCTTTGATGCATCTATTTGCGATAAGATCTCTAGTGCCTCTCCTTTTTCGGAATCCAGGTTGAATGTCAGGCATTTCTTGCTCCATAAAGGGTAATATTCTTTGCTGCAACACTTTGAGCATCACTTTGCTTGCTTGGAAAATTAGTGCAATGATCCTTTGGTTGCTGCACTCATTTATATCTCCTTTATTGGGGAGTGGAATGTCTATTTAATGTTCCAGTCTGTGGGCCAGTGTTTTGTTTTCCATATTTGTATCTCACCTTTTTCCTGAATGGAATTAAAGCCAGTTTACATAATCCTCTTCCTCTTCATGACAACATCCCTTTGAGGTAGGTTAGCTTGAGTATCCATTGCTGGACCAAAGTCACCTAGTGAACTTCATGGCCAAGTGGAGACTAGAGCCCAGATCTCCTGAGTCCCAGTTCAGCACTAACTGTTATGGAATACTGTCTGCAAGGGCAAACTTTAAACCTCCTAATCTGTGTGTCATGGTCTGGGTCTGATTTTGGACTTTCATATTTACTTGCAAGAAAAAGAAGATAAACTGTACACTGCATATTTAAGCTATATGTAGTCTAGCCCTGATTCTTTCTGTATACCGAAACTGAATATTCATTTATGTAAAATATTTTGACATTCAGAATGAGCATTTTCTGCCTGTATGATTGACAGGAAACAAGTGCCATGTGTTCTCAAATCTTACCCTCTGTTTCACAACCCAGGAGTTCCATGCGAAGGGTAGCCCTGTTAAAAAACTTGGTAGGATACACCCTAATGTATCTAGCAGCTATCGGAGGATCAATCTGATTTTCTTTTATTCCATGAGCATCTGAATTACCTGCAAAAGGCTAAGGAAAAAGATTACAAATACTAAACAATTACCTAATGATCATTCATTTTATCATAAGTATAAACTTCCAAATAAGTATCTCACTTTTTACTATGTAATTGCTCATATTGAAAATTGGCCTTAGGCAATTTTAGTCATAGGCAACTAATGACAGCAGCGCTTAGATGGGCATGTCCAGCAAAGCGGTGGTTGTTGTTATGTGCCATCAAGTTGTCTGTGACGTATGGTGACCCTATGAATGAAAGCCCTCCAAAATGTCCTGTCCATGAAAGGAGCTGTCTAGGTCTTCCAAATTCAAGACTGTGGATTCCTTTAATCCACCTCACATTTGGTCTTCCTTTTCGTCTTCTCCCTTTGACTTTCCCTAACATTATTGCCTTCTCCAGCGTGTCATGGCTTCTCATGATATGTCCAATGTATGACAGTCCCGGTTTTGTCATTTTGCTTCTAGGGAAAGCTCTGGATTAATTTGATCTATGACCCACTTGTTTGTCTTTCAGTCAGTTCAGGAATTTGTGAAGTTCTCTCCCATCACCATGTTTCAAGTGCATACATTTCCTTCAGCAAAGGATGCACCCATTCAATTCAATGGGGCCCTGATGAGTATTGCAATATGAACAGGGATGTATGGACAAATGTTTGTACTCTAGATATGGAAAGTTGCTTTCACATGAAGATCTCCCCTGCTACTTCACAGCATGCATGTTTAAAGTGTATGCTTACAGAATGATAAGCCCTCATCTAGGGACCAAACAGATCAATTAATGGATTAATCTTTGTAAACAACCCAGAGAGCTTTGGTTGGCAAGCAGTACAGAATTGCAATAAATGAATGGCATCGTTATCTGTTTATGTCACCCCTTAGAAAGATTTGAATGCCTATTAATATAGGAAGTGAGGTATCCTAGCGTTTTCCTGGGAAGTTGGACAGGAATGTCAATAACTGTGTTAGGACACTACCTTCCTTCAAAGTTAATGTCCACACAGTTTAAGAGACTCTAGTTGGATCCATGTGTGCACCGCATAAAGTCACACATAATGAAACATGACAATCTTCTCTATAATTGCTGCTTCTTACAGCTGCTAGATGACTGTTTTTTGCATGATTGCACAGATAGCTCAAAAAGTAAGGTTTGGGGAAGAGACATTTCAGACATTCTGAAAAATTTCAGCTGCCCATGCTGAAAATTTCTTTTTCTCACCTATCAGTTAGCTATGTTCCAGTTTCCCCAGCTCTGCTTCCTATCTGTTTTCTTCCAGTTTTCCCACTTGTTTTTTTCCCCTGAGATCACCTACACCAAGAGATTCCCTTTCTAAATAAAAACAATTTAAAATGAGATTTTCAGAATAGTAAATACTGCAAAAATTAATGCACATATTCCATAGTTGCATGGTATAGTCCACATTTGGCTATAAGGACTGTGTGAAACCCTATGCTTGCAAGATTTCTCTCTCTGTCACTCCCTTTGAAATATCCCGTAGACAAAACTATCTTCCCATCTACTTTCTTTTAATAAGAAAACAAAGACAAGTGTTCACTCAAACATGATGATACATATGTACAAACATACCTTGTATGCCCCCGTGTAGTTCCCTTTAAAAGTGATCCATTTTGTCCCATCTTTGCTGTAGCTCACAAAATATTCCTTTGTATACAGGAATCTCATTAGTTGCTTGGCTCCCTGGGTCTGAATACCTGTGATTAGAACTTGCTTTTGCAGGTCAACCTATGCAACCACAAAATATTCAATTCATATAAGGTCACGCTTTATTCATTATTGAAAGGATATTCTCTACCATATTTTGGAGACAGCCTTGCTGTGACTTTGCACATCCTGATGTGAAAACCCGTAAGATATACGTTATCTGTATGTTGTGGCTGCAATTGTGCCAGCCTTTTGACCCAGTTTTAAAAACAGAACAAGTGGGTGTTGGGTAGAACAAGAGGGCAAAGGGGAGGGGAAATAATATAGAATGTTAACCCAGTGTTAACACAACAAAGTAGTAAGCACACAGGTAACACCAGATTCATAGCAACTTTGACAGAGTCCTTTTTGCTTTCTTCTTTTGCCTTGGAATGCTTTGAGATGATACCGATTTTTCCTGGAGGTTTAGATCAGACATAGGCAACCTTTTTGAGCAGTGGGCATATTCAGTGAGTTGAGGAACTGTCCCAGGCACCACCATAATAAGGCTGTCACTGAAGGCACGGCAAAGAAGAAATATGTCCAAAGTACTGCATATAAGGTAGAGGTGATAGCTAAACATATTAAACTACTCTTTTTAACCCACAGTTATCAACACCACAGAAACCTATTTCAGTTTTCTGTTCCTTTTTAATTAATTGTACCTGGATCCATGGATGATTATTTTTCTTCTCAATACTCCAAGCATTGTACTTTCCAGCATTATTTAATCTTGCCAATTTAGGCTCCCAGTATCCTGGATAAGAGCAAAAATAAGACTTATTTTAAATCATTAAACTGAAAATGTTGAGGAATTTTGGCACACTTGAAAATAAGAACTTGACGCAGACTTGTCTTTCATGGTAGGAACAATGGACAAAACATGCTCATGGTGAATGAAAGGCAGAAACACTTTTGAGTGCAATCCACAACAAGTTAAAGTAAGCATGTTACATTCATATTGCATGCCTAGTCATTCATATAAGTTACTTTTTTGCTCTTTCAGTTTTGGTACTATAAAAGGGTGCTTCTGCCGCCATGCAAAGATGAAAGCAAAACTATTAGGTCACTATTCGTACATTCTGCAAGGAGTGGGTCGCACACTGTGCAGTGGATCCAGCAGTAGAGGATAGAATTTAACCTGCTACTTTCCAGGTTATGAGACCTATTCAACATCATGCTATACATTCTTTAACTATGAAATTCAACTTACCTATGTGATCTGAAGCACTGATTTGTGAGTCTTGTATAATGCCATTTGCCAGGCCCAAAGGTAACCTGCACTCTGTAAAGGGAGATCAAATGTTTCATGAGCTGCTCCTGAATTGCAATCCCAGGCACAATGGGACTCCTGGGCACCAGTGTGTCCTCAGTGATCTTGCTTGGTGCTCCCTGGCTCCCTACTCATCCTGATTTTTTAAATTTAATAGTGTTAATTTTTAAAAAATGACTAGGAGGCTGGGTAACTGCAAAGCCAGGAGTTGCCTTCAAATGGCACATTTACTTGTGTTCAAAAGAATGGTTGTGTATTCAAAAATCCCTCAGCCCCACTTTTGCCTTTTCTTTGGGCTCCTGGACAAGTTACTTTTCTTTTAGCCCCACCACTTCACCTTCTGTGAAATGTATGTTTTATGACCTGCCGTGCCCCTCAAGGCAGCTGTTTAATGAGAGAGCAAGTTCCTCATCTAGGCAACCATTTTGTAAGAGCACCAGTGAGACTCAACCCTCTAAATGTGACTCAACTCGCAATTCCTGCTCGACATATACCGCACTGAGGAAACAGATGGCAGCAGAACAGCTGCTGCATCTTATGCATACCCAACCCATGAAAGGAAGAGAGAAAAGACAAACTCTGAACATCCAGATATTTGTAAAAATTGGAGATATCCCTCCAATTTCCTTGGAAGCTCTACCAGTGCATGCCAATCAGGGGCTGCCCCAGTAACAATGCCCATGCATCCCCTCTACAGAGGAACACAGTGAACTCATGAAATTTCCACAGCATGCACCTCTGTATTCCAACCATGCAGTGAAGTTTGCATGCCTTTCAAGTTCAGTATAATTACACTGAATTACCTTTATCTATAACAGTAAAGGACGCCTGCATTCCTGCTTCTTCATATTCACTGACTTCAGTTTCTAAAAGCCACACACCAGCTTTTGATGGTGTCATTTCAACAGTAGTGAATGAACCTTGAAAACAAGAAATCATATGCATTTGGTGGTGCTTTGTTTTTACATGTTTTGAACTGCATGAGATTGATGAATGTGGTCATACAGTGTAAGTGAGCAGTAAGGTAAGCCATGGCTTATTCTACCTGTTAGAATTAGATTCAGGTGTAAGATGGAGCAAAATGATACTTAGTATGAGAAGAATGTTTCAGTGTAGAAGTTGCAGTATTATTGCCAGCAAGAAATCCTGCTTTGAAAACACATTGCATGTCTCTGTGAACACTTGCTTCCCAGCATCTGGTGGTTTGTCTACTAAAGTTAAGCAATGCCAAGAATTTATATCTTTCATTATCATCTACTACTGCAATGATTGCACCATCAGTGGGCAAAGCACTTTCTGTAGTCTGATTAGCAAAGCATTTTTTAATTGAACAGGTCCCTGCCTTCTAAGTGCTTAGCATCTAGAATCAAGCAATATAGAAGCCAACAACAGGTGCAAAGGGAGAGATATGCATGGGGAAGGAGAATATGAACAAATTCAGTTACTGTTGGGAATCAGAAATAAGGGGTTAGACCACAAGCCTTGCAAAAATGGCTTCATGGTGAACTTATATGAAGACTAAGTGATAGTTTGGCCACTTACACATTGCCAAAGAAAGGAGTGCATCACCAAAGAAGAGAGGAAAAAAGGGCATCAATTTTGTGTAAAATGTACGTGTGGTAATGTATGTACGTAGATCTTAATTTAGAAATAATTGCCATAATTTGACTAGAAATATAATACAGTCTTCTCTCTTAATGAGAAATGTAACAGGGAGTCCTAAGTGGCTGTTTAGCCTGCTGCCCAGAGGCTAAGTGTTGATGATTCTTTGACTTTAAGCCAGACTCGGACTGAGCAACCCATCTAATAGAGAACACCTTCCATCAGAGGCTTGTTCTCTGCCAGCACTCCAAATTAAAGAACTGGCTTCTGTAAAGTAGGTCACTGGGGCACCCTAATGAGAGGTGGGGCCATGAGGATATTCAGGAAAGGAGTCTTGTGCACAGCTACACATTAGGCAGAACGAGGCGATCACCTCAGAAGGATGATTTTAGGGGTTACAGAAGGGAAACAATTTGTTATTTTCAACAAGAGCAATTCTATGGTCCCTAGACAGCCTCTGAAGGGCCAGAGACTGTTTGGAGTCCTTCCTGCAGTACTCCAGCCTCAGAAGGAAGAGCCAGAGAATAAACCCTCTTAACTTCACAATCAGTGTGGAAAAAACCTGCTGAGAGCTATCCTGAGGCCTCTGCATGCTCCTTTGCCTCCTCTTTGAAATGTCTTTGCTAGATGAGCAACTACGAGTTCAATAAGTAAGAAGGAAGTTAGCTAATACATCTTAGAAACAGAGTGCAAGCCGAATTCATTCTGTTGTAATAATTTCCCAATCATTTACCACAGAAGTCTCCTTGATGGAGCCAGTTCATGGCCAGGGAACCTCTGTCACTTGAGGTTCAGGCAGCCTCAGTGGGAGAGAGTAGCTTTTACCAGCTTCAGCGGGTGACACAGCTGTATGTCTCTCTGGACATGAATAGTCTGGTTTCAGTAATCTGCTGATAACCTCCAAATTAGATCACTGCAATGTACTCTATGGAGGGCTGTCCCTGAAAACTATTCAGAGGCTGCAAAATATGGCAGCCAGACTAATAGGTAGGACCAGAAGGTCTGGATAATTCTGGCCCTCTTGCACTGGCTGCATCTATGCTTCCCTGCCCAATTGAAGTTTTTATCCTATAATGCCTGGTTTTAACCCATCAAGCCTTACTTGGCTTGGCACCGTAATACCTGCTTCTCCCAACTTGAATTTAGGATCGCAACAGGGAAGAGGCTCTGATTATGGAGTAATCCACTGAGGCCTGCCTGGTGCTGGCTCTAGTATCATTTTGGTGCCAGATTAAAATAGCACCCTTCTCATAGGCGTTTTCCAGGTCTAGGTTTATATTTAAAATGCTTTAGCTGCAAAATTTAGCTGTTAAGTTTGTATACTGGAAATGTTGTGCCATTTTTATTTTATTGTGGTTAATGTTTTTATGCTAGTCATGCCAGCCACATGACCACAGAAGTGTCCTCGGACAACGTGCCCTCTTCAGCTTGTAACAGAAATGAGAACTGCCCCTAGAGTTGGACAAAACTAGCCTGCATGTACGAGGGACACTTTTACCTTTTGCTTAATGTTTTTATGAACAAATTTGAACCACCCAGAGATATCAGTTGGCTGAGAAATGTCATTAAATAAATGAATACATTTTATTTTTTTCAAGATGTTCTCATGAAAAGCCCAACATGCCTTGGAATTATACAAATGATCATTTGTCAGAAATATAGTCACTATACACTATTTATATATAGTATACAGAAGCACTGTGGTTTAGTAGTTGGCATGTTGGACTGGGAATCAGAAATTTTTGGCTCTAGCTCCTGCCTGGCCATGAAGCACAGGGGGTGACTTTGGGCCAGTTGGTGACTTGCAGTCTCACCTATCTCACAGAGTTGTTGTAAAGATAAAATGGAGATGAGGACTGTGTAAGCTGCCTTGGGTTTCTTGCAAGAAGAAACATTGTAGAATGCAAATTGAAGAATACATAACTTAGAGGATGGGATGGGGTGGGGGTAGATCTAGCTGACTGAAGTCATTTTAGCATTACAGAGAGCATTTACTTTTCTGACACCAATACATGGATCTGATTCTCTTTACCAGAAAGCAGAGGGTAGACACCAAGTTGATGATCTTCCATTCCCTGTTCTGTGAATGTCTGACCATGGAAATTAATGACATGAATGTCTTGGGGGCCACCCATGTTCAGCAAATGCCACTGGACCACCTCATCCGTATACATGAGCAAACCCTGCAACTGGTATTGGATCCCATTAATCGCTGAAAAAAAAAAATGTGAACATAGATTAAAGGGACTGCAGGCATGTCCTTTGGCAGGTAAAAGAATTTTTAAAATAAGACATGTTGGATCAGGCCAAGGGTCCATCTGCTTCCATAGTGGCCAACTGGCTGCCCTTGGGAAACCCACAACCAGGACATGAGTGCAACAGCCTCTCCTGTCATATTTCCCAGCAATGGTTGTACATTGGCATACAGCTTCTAATATCAGAGGCACCATACGGCCATCAGGACTAGTAGCACTGATTGTCTTCTCCTTTGGGAATTTGTCCACTCCCCTATTAAAGCTGTCCAAGTTTGTGGTCATCACCACATAAAGCTTCACTGAAATTTCTAGAACTGCTTTGTGTCTGCAAATGTTGAACATTCAGCAAATGCCCCACCCTATCAATTTGTCTTTAAAGTTATAGTTATCTGTCACAACTAACACCCTTTAGATGAAGGGAAACTTCAATACCAGGAAATTTATGTTGCTGTAGGACTATGGAGGATTTCTTAGCATGGGTCCTTTTGATGTGTTCATCAAAATACCAGCTTTTTTCTTCATTAAAGGTCATAAAAAGCAGGACAAATGCTCTCACGTTTTTCAGCATGTTATACTCATCAAGCATCCCTTTTTGACAGATCAAAATTGGCCCAATCAAGCCAGAGTTAATGTCTCTTTCCTGCAAAATAATTAATGGCAGAATGAAGCCCCTAAATACAGCCCCTCATATAAAAAGATCTCTAATCTTAAAAGTGATTATTCAGAAATATTAGTCTGAATCATTTTGATACAGATACATTAACATGCTAATTCATGACAATCCCCCTCCCCATTTCATACACAGGGAATATCAAATCCAAGATACTGCAGGATCCCTTTATCCACTGGGACAGTTTCCAAGCCCCCCAGGGGATGCTTGAAACCATGGATAATTGTGAACACTATATAGTGTATATATACATTCCTTTTTCACAATTTCATAGATAGAGGATTCATTCTTACCATGCAACCTCAGCATATGATTTTTTTTCTTTATCTATTGAGAATTTTCACTTAAAGGAAGCACTTTACACCTTTAAGTCACCTTACAACTTCTCTTTCCAACAGAGGTCAACCAACCCTAAGTGAAAACATGGTAACTGAGCCAGTGGTTATGGGGATCCTGCTGTATATTAAAATGCATATTAAACTGGAAGACAAATTAGCCAGCACATTCTTCATGTAAGGCTGAAAGAATGTACTTCGACTTTCACTGAGAAATCGTCACAGGATTACTTTATCATCTTCATTCTGTATCAGGTTTATCTTACCGCGTTTACAGCTGAGTAATAGGCCCAAGATCTACATGCTCTCTTATCTTGGACAGGCCCTGATCGTTTTGAGGCATACCAAACATATGTATAGGTTTCATTGGGCATGATGGCATCATCTTTTTTGAACAATTCTGGAGACATATCATCATAGCTTCTTCCCTCTGAAGATTTCTCATAGTAAAGCCCATGGGCATGGAGAGAATATGGTCTGGAGGCCAGATTTTTAAAATAAACCTAGAAAGTCAAATGCACAGTGATTAACAGAGATGGAGGTAAACATCACCCCAAGCTGCTTTCAAACTTTGTGGTGTGCTAGCTTTGTTGGATTGTGTTGCAGCCTAAGTCACATGCTAGCAAAGTTATGCTCAAAATCCTACAGGCTAGGCTCCTGCAGTATGTGGACCAAGAAGTACAGGCAGAGTTTCAAAGAAATTAAAAGACACTTGCTCCTTGGGAGGAAAGCTATGGCAAATCTAGACAGCATACTAAAAAGCAGAGCCATCACCCTGCCAACAAAAGTGCTTATAGTCAAGGCTATGGTTTTCCCAGTTGCAATGTATGGCTGTGAAAGCTGGACCATAAGGAAGGCAGAGTGCCGAAGAATTGAGGCCTTTGAATTATGGTGCTGGAGGAGACTCCTGTGAGTCCCTTGGACTGCAAGGTGATCAAACCAGTCAGTCCTAGAGGAGATCAACCCTGACTGCTCTTTAGAAGGCCAGATACTGAAGATGAAACTCAAATACTTTGGCTACCTAATGAGAAGGAAGGACTCACTGGAGCGGACTCTAATGCTGGGAACAACTGACTGCAAAAGAAGAAGGGGATGGCAGAGGATCAGGTGGCTAGATGGGGTCACTGAAGCAGTTGGTGTGAGTTTAGGTGGACTTCAGGGATGGTGGAGGACAGGAAGGCCTGGAGGAATGTTGTCCATGGGGTAGTGATGGGTCAGCTAATCCTCCTCCTCCTAATCATCATCTGTCCACTACTGGGGAGGTCAGGATACAAACAGTTCAGGAGAGAAAGTTTAATCCTCTCTTGCCAGTATGCCATTCTAATCCCAATCAGAATCAGAGCCATATGCACTTGTATTAGAAAAAGTGAACCATCTGTTACATAATATGTGACTAGCATAGTTTGGCTCTTAGTACTTACTACATCCATGATACTAAACAGAGTTGCTTAATAAAAATTCCCTTCATTTCTGAGCCCGTGTCGGACACCCTCACAAATTAGTCCTACAGCAATACTATAGACTGTGAACTGTCTAAGTGTCATTAGTGTTACTGAAATTTCCTTCATCCCTATTTCACACATTGAAATGTTGGATAATCAAGACAGACAAGTGGGGAGAAGTAACTTCTTTCTTTCTTTCCTTCCTTCCTTCCTTCCTTCCTTCCTTCCTTCCTGCCTGCCTGCCTGCCTGCCTGCCTGCAGTGGAAACTCTTATAGGAGATGGAAGTTTGGGAAGTATCCATGTGATATACTTCAAAGTAACCTGCATTAATTTGAGGCTTCTGCAAGTTTGTTTCATTCATACAAAAAGAAACTTAAAAAGGGGAAGCAACCAATGCAAATTGGGTGTGCTCAATGGCCATGAAATCCTGACTGATTGACTGTTTGCAGGAAAACAGGGGGAAACTGAAGTGGGACAGGGAAATAGAATAGAATACCAAAAAAGGAGGACTTTATGCTGCAATATTTTGTGCAGGTACCACTTGCCTAAATATTTGTTTCCATTCTTGGATTAAACCACAAGTTACCAACCACTTTTTAAAGATACTCATTATTATATTCTTCATACTCAACCCAAAATGAAACCCACTCTGCATGTGACATTTTTCATTTGTGTAGTCATTCTTAAAAACAAAACCAAAACAACAACAACCACCTGCTCCCTCAAAGATTCACTTACTGGAAACGTGCACTTGCCTGGATGACGTCAGCCTCCTCAGCTCTAATGACAGGACCAAGGATGCCAAGGTGCTCTTCATATTCCCCTCTACTGACAGGTGTCTTGAAAGTTCCATCCACATAACTTCGGAAAATCGCTTTTTTGTACACTGTCCTGGCTGAAGCACTTTTCTTGGTACTGAGGACATGGAAGCATGGTGGGGTGGGGGAAATTGTGAATTAAAACCACAACATTTTTATGGGTAATTTTTTACTATTGAGAAGTACTTGGAGATTTAGCCATAGAAATGAATCTTGGACCAAAGATATGTATCTAGTTAGTTGTCTGACATTGTACTGCGTCCTGCTGAGATCCAGACGATATTGTAGGTGCACCCAGTATCATTTTTAATTTTTATTCTTCTTAGAAAAGCAGACTCCTGTGCCATTAAAAGTCTTCTGAATGTCCTCCTGTTTCAAATGTAGTATTGCATACATGTAACAGAGGAGGCTTTTTTTTAACAAGCACAGACTTAAAGCCAGACAGGACATGCATAAATATTTGTGCTTTTTTATTTCTTATATTTATATCCCATTTTTTCCTACAAGTAACCCAAGGTGGCTTACATAAGCCTCCTATTTTCCATTTTATACTCATAACAACCCTTTGAGGTAGGCTAGGCCATGACTGACCCAAAGTCAACCAGTGAATTTAATGGCCAACTTGAAGACTAGAACATAGATTTCCCAAGTCCCAGCAGAACCCTTACTCAAACTCAAAGACTATAAAGAATTTTACTGAGAATTTCTAAACTTTCAGAAATATGTGTAGAAGGAACAGTGCCAGTCCACTGCCATTGCCACGAGCGGCTATTGCTCCTCATCTGCTTTCTCATTATTGCTATCGCTTCACTGCTTGGCAGGCGAAGTGCCAGGGAGCAAGTGGGAACAGGTGTCTACTGACTCACCTTCTCACCACCATTGTCTGGGCCACAGCAAGAAGCAGGGGAGCAAGCCGGATGCAGTGGCAGAAGGGAACAAGGGCAGTGGCTTGGGCGTAGACCTCTGCCAGGTGCCCAGTCCTGCCTGTCCTTGATGTCCGCCTTGAGCGGACATCTTGGTCTCTATTTATTTCCTTAAGAAAGTCAAGTGGGCATGAAGTCAGGATTTCTCTTATTTGCCATTGCTCCAGGCTTGATCCAATACTCTTGAACTTGCTATTCTTCCTGTCTCAGCATCTGAACGATACAGTTCCTCCTTCCTAGCTCAAGCCTTAATGTCCTTTAAACTAAATTAAAAGCCCATGAATAGAGTCTAAGTTATTTCTAAGCATCTGAGTGTACTGCATGACGCCAGTAACATGGAAACAAATTGTCATCAATAATAATGATAAGTCAAACCTTTTAGTCGATGGTACATAGTCCCACAAAACTTCTTCAGCCGCAATGAAGTATCTTCTTAGGTTTCCTGTGTTAGCAGTACGTAGGTACCGACCAGCTATAGCTTCAGGGTTCCGCATTGATTGAGTGTCAAGTCGGGGATCCATGGAATATGGGTCATCATAGCGTACTTTCAGATATTCAAATGAACCACTGCTACTCTGCTCATAGTCTGTGTCGTCTATTTCATATTCATGATAGTCTCCATTTCCAACTGGAAGACCTATTCTGACCATTGGTTTAAACTGGTTTTGTGCCACAGTGTAAGTAGCCTCTTTCAGGACTGTGTGGTTGGCTTTAATGGAGGATTGGGTGTTGTTGAGTTGTCCAGGGGGCACTACAGATTTGGAGCTTCTTGGTCCTAAGAAGTTACCGGGATTTTTTTTCTTTCGTCGGGCTGTCAGGAAAGTTCCAAATGATCTAACAGCACACCTCTCATTTCCCTTTCCGTACTTGTTGCTTTTTTCTGGTTGGTCTAATTCAACATAGGAGCCATTTTTTGCTGATCCTTCCTTATTAAGGATTGTGGCTTTTTCTAAAGGCTCGGTGGAATTGCTGGAGCTGTTCTGAAATTTATTGTCTGCATTCTTCATAAGATCTGTTTGTGAATTGTAGTTCTTTTTCCCAGAGGCAACATTCAATTTATAATCTTTCCTTCTGGGGGTACATTTCTGTTTCTGATGTGGTGAGTTTTTCAAACTCTTAGCAGTCTTTGGACTGACAGTAGAAATGAAGCTGTCTAACACACTATCTAAAGACAAATTCCCATACTGCTGAACATTTGATAGCTCCAGTTTATGAGTTTGTAGTGGTTCTGAACTGTGGTTTTTCATTGTTTCTCCCACAGCCAAAGTTAAATTAGTTGAAGGTATAGGAGATTCAGTATTTGCTTTCTCTTTATCTACTTCATAAGAGTATGAAAAGTTATCATAATCTATGTCATATAAATTATCATTTTCTGCAGTGGGAACAGCAAGAAATGGACTATATGAAGTGACATTGTCTAAAGCAGAAAGATTTCTCTTTTGTTGTACATAAAGCAGCAAAGCCTGCATTTCTTTAAGGGCATGCAAGACGGCTAGTGTCAGAACTTGCTTTTCACTCTTTCCATCCATTTCAACTGCACTTTCTTCTTGCTTCTTCACTGAAGAGGTTACTGCAAAAGTGAGCTTGGAGCTGTTCTCTCCATCAACCAATAATTCTGCATCTTCATTGTGGACTCCCTTATCCATTCTCAAATGTGTGGCTTGGAGTGTTTGACTATAAGTCTCTGAAGTCTGAGTAGCATTCACTTCATGGTCACTTTGGCCTTGCTCAGATGACAAGGGGCTAACTGACCCAGGAAAATCTGAAAGCAAAATCTCTCCTGCAAAAGATGTGTAAGTGGGATGAAGGGACTCAACTGCATTTGGATAAGGAGTGGTATTTTGAATATCCAGCACTTTATCACTAAGCAAAATATCACTGTGGTTTGTGAACACCAGATGTGAGCTCCCAGAGGTTCCAGTATCATTTGTAGAGCTGCTGCCAGAAGTATCATTCTGGAAGGCAATGGCAGTCAAGTTCACCTCTTCTTCTGGAGCCAATGGCTGTTTAAATGTTCGAAGACCCAGCATTGAAGCCAGCATCTCTTGTTCTTCATCCTCCTCAGTCATAGTATCTGCATTTTCCCCCTGGGGAAGAAGCTCTTCTGACATTGCACTTTTGTGTTTTTTCTCTTTTCCTTTTTCTGTCTCAGGGGAATACTGGACCACATTTGCAGAAATATTATCATAGTCGTAGTCTTCTTCTTCACTTTTATATTCACTACATTTGGCATTTCTAAACCTCAGTCTCATGCCATAGCTCATCTCACGGGAGCCCCATGATGACAGAAGCCATGTTCCTGCAAAGGCAAAAGCTGTTTAGTACATATGTTCCTAATACAGACATAGATAGAATTGGGTCAAATGGTGACTTTGCACTATAGGTCCCCAGTCTTTTCTGGCTACCTACCTAGTGCAGCACTCTGTAACATCTCTCATATTTTTCCAGGTGGTTCCCAGAGCTGCAGGAGCAGCTTTTCAAGGATCTAAAACTTGGGCGCCCAAATGTGCACCAACAAAGATGTATTCCTCTAGTGGAAAGCCAGCATTAGATACAGCCCACTTGGTACGAATTCTGTGGCTCAGAACTAAAACCAACTGTGCCTCAGTTCAAAATTACTTCCTAAAACTGTAATCTCTAATTGTGTAGCAGGCATCCCCCCCTCTCCAAAGATGGAGCTTCTGTTCAGGGTTCCAGCCTGAAGCCTTGCAGTGCAGTATGGCTATGGAGGGGCAGACTTTCAAGAGAGGAAAACCCTTTCTTTCCCAGTCCCCGGGGCTTTCCCCTGCTGTGTTGTGTGATATTATAGCATTTCATATCTGTGTATCAAGCAATGGTTTAGGCTTTAGAGAATGGAAAGTGCCTTTTTTCTTTCAAGGGGAAGAAAATATCCCTTCCAAACTGAAACGGGCAAACTCCACCTTCAAAGCAGATCCTCCTATTTAAGGACCAGTTGCTTGGAGCCTCTGATACTTCTCAGCTGGCCTGCAGTGTCTCCTTGACTCGGGGCTCTGGGATTAATGGTGCTAGTCCATCCTCCTCCTCGCTAGCATATTCACTAAGCCTTTCCACAGCATTTGAAACTGAATCTCAGATTCTCTGGTTTATCTGTTTGTCTTCTGGCTTTGTCATTTCATCTGTGGAGTCTAACGTCTCTGCCACTTCCCTTGAAGGTTCTTTTGTACACATAATGGGCCCAATCTCTACACCCATAGAATTAGGAAGAAGAGGATGTCAACTTCATACTGCGCATCTCACAGCTCACAGTCCTAACCGTCTGCCTCCAGGACACTTACAGTGAAGGGCGTGGGAAGCTAGGGACTGCATGACTCCCAATTCCCTGCAGTGTAGGCAGTAGGTAAGCAAACTACCTGGTAGACTCCCACCACCCCTTTTACATCCACCTCAGCCTCAGCCAGGGGACTTGCAAAGCTTTCAAGGACACACTTGGCGCAAAGAAATAAGGGTTTCAAACTGGCAAGCTCTATTTCATGCCCCAAGCATAAAACTCTAAACAGCAGCAAGACCAAACAAAGGGCACAGAATTTAGTACTGAAACTTAACTGGAATAAAGCACAGACCTGTAAAAAATAAATAAAGTATAGGAAGAGGGGAAAGGGTATAGGGGTGTACAGCTATCAGGGAAAATCAAAGAAAGCCCAGAGAACACAAAGGAAACCCTTAAAACAACAATAGCCCCACTGGCTTTATATTCTCCCAGATACTTGACAAATGCAAGAAGGGCAATCTTAGCCAAGCACTGATGGACCCAATAACTTCATCTTTTAGAGAAGGAAAACGGAGTAGGAAGCCTAGTGCATGCAGCCCAAATGAAGTAAGTCAGTTTGATCTGGGTAAGAATTCAGCTCTGACTTTGAAGGTCTGGGAACAAGATCAACATAAAATAACATATGTTGTAGCTAGTCTCAAAGTCACATCCAACTCATTGCTCTCCATGGACAACATTCCTCCAGGCCTTCCTGTGCTCCACCATCTCTCAAGTCCACCTAAGTTCACGCCGACTGCCTCAGTGACTCCATCTAGCCACCTCATTCTCTGCTGTCCCCTTCTTCTTTTGCCGTCAATTGTTTCCAGCATTAAGGTCTTCTTCAGTGAAAATAACATATGCAAGAGGTCTAATTAATTAATGTGTGCAGATAGAATCTATTATTTATTCTTTGAACCCATTACACAGCTTCTGTATATCTGGGCAGATGCTGGAATCTTTTTGGAGTGACTTCCCTTGGTGGCTAGCTTGGTGTCGTTATTGTGCCTTTTAAAATTTCCTAGGCAGTTTTAAAAGTGTGCTTACTTAAATGTACTTTTCTGTTACATGTTTTTTAATTCTGCTTTTATGGAATTTTAAAATGAATGTATGAATTTTAAACTTGTTTGCAAGTGTTTGCAAATAAAAGATCAAAGAAATGATTAATCACAGATCTGTCACTTACCAATATTGTCCATGGTCACAGAAGCTGATCTACCATCCATGGGGAAAAGGTCTAAAATGTCTTGATGTTTTCCTCTGCTCAAGAAAGTGTGACCAGAAAGATGCACAGGCACAATCTTATCTTGTGTGCCTATGCTGGCCAGATGCCACTCAACAACCGTTGCCTCACAAAATCCTAGGATATCTGTTCTGTCACATGCATAGCCATTGAGGGCTAAAACAAAGAATACATACATACATTAAAAGCCCTCTGTTCAAAGAACATTTAACTTAGTCAGCGTAAAAAGGAGTGTATCAAATCCACAGACTACTGCTGGCCTCTTTGCACATCAATCAGGAGTTATTCCGCAATGTATGCACAATAAAATAGACAGACAAATTAGCTCATCAAGAAAAGAACTGCACTAAACTTTTTTCTGATGTGCTAATCTACCATGTTCCATGGAGAGTAGGTGAACAGAAGCCTTCAAAACTATGGCCCTGCCTTTATATCACCTGAGACTCAAGGTATTTAGCTTCATTTGCAAATGTACAAATAGAGCATGGGTGGAGACAAAGAGCTTAAACTGTGCTGTGTAGGGTAGCAGCTCTACTCTCCCCACCTTGTATCACACACCTGCCCCCTCTTTCAGCTGGAAGAGTTGATGAGTCGCCTTCACAGTTGCCTCAATGTCTCAAGAAAATTATCCAACTATGTGTAGTCAATATCTCCATTAACTATCATCCAGTTATTAACCTGCTATTTCCCTCACAAGAGATTGTCTAGCACAGCTTGGCCAAGTACTAACAATGAACATTGACCACAGATTTGTCCCCTTAACGTTATTTTGTTCAAAGAAGTCTCCCCCATGTAGTCTGAAGTTGAGCAGTACTAAATTTTTCAGCCCCAGTTCAGCCTTTTCCAATCTTGGTCTCTCACTCCCATCAATTCCCACCAGCAGGGACAATTATCAGGCATAATGATAGTCCAAAACATTTGGAAAATCCAAACTATGATCTTCTAGTTTGTAGAGTTGTTTTGAAACTGGTCAAATGTGTAGTGAACAGCATTAAGCTTACAAATATTATGAAAACATGGCATTCTTCCATTAAAGGAAACATCATGCCTTTTTATAATGATGTTGGCTTTTCACATACTTAGCGAAATGTTGATTTTTTTTACTCACTGTACATGACATTGGACTTTTGGAATCTGGGGTTGTCTCGCTTAACAGTGGAAGGACTGCTGCAGTACTCCTTGATATTGTCTTCCAAGTACCAGCTCTTGTTTTCATCAAACACTGCGAAGACTGCATGCTGCTCTGTATCAGCCTTGTTCTGCAAAACATCAAAGGCAAAATTTGGCTTCTGAGAGCATCTTCTCTCCACTGGCATATGGACAAAGGATCCTATGCTGGCTAATATCCCTCTGGATAGGCTGTCTGGGCTGAGGGTTATGGCACTGTATTTCAGTGGTTCCAGTCTCACTTTGGTGGCTGATCCCTGCTAGAATGCAGATGCTCAGTCAAGTGGCATTTAAGGCATGAGGTCCCACAGGCTTCCATGCCATTTCAGATTTACATCAGGGTAAGGGACATACAGAATGCACATGTCCCACATTGCCACCAAATTCCCTGACACAGCATGTGCCTTCTTCTAAAGCCAAACTGTACTCTTACAAGTACTTTGTTTTACAAGGGAAATGTGGTGCGTTTTCACCACCATTGCGTCAAATTTCAGTGGCAAATCCAACAACATGGCAACAGAGGTAGCAACTTCAGTGGCACAGTGTGTGACTGCTCACTGATGAATCCAGTTCATTGGCAGCCACAATCCCACAGCTAACTCAGATTACATGGTAGGCATGTCATGAGCAGAACTGGAGCCGGAGGTCAGACTAGATAGCCCAGGGGATCCCTTCTGACTAGCTCTGTTTCTATGTTTCTATTCAGGGCTCATATTGATTGTAAAAAAATAGGCACATTAATATCATTAATCCAATTAATATGATGTTTATATGATATATATGATGTTTATATGATGTTTAATATGATGTTTATATGATCCATATATGCCCGCCCGCCCCTTGAGATCTGCGGGAGAGGCCCTTCTCTGGGAACCCTCCGTGAAAGAAATTAGGAGGGTAGGTACTCGGAGGAGGGCTTTCTATGGAATGCGCTCCCCAGAGAGGTCCGCCTAGTGCCGTCATTATTCGTTTTTCGGCGCCAGGCGAAGACCCTTTTATTTAAGCGGCATTTTAATTGTTAACAGTATTTGCAATGTTGTTAATAAAAACATTATTTTATCTGGCCAGGGCGACTTATTTTATATTGTTATTTTTATATTGTTATTTTTGTATTTTACTTCATGTTGTGAGCCACCCCAAGGCATAAATAAATAAATGTATGGTTTGGCCCAAAGGGGCATATGAAAAGCCCAGATGCATGACCCGAGGACAGATATCTTCCTCTCCACTCCCTCTCTCCATTTCACAGCAACTGGTAGTACACAATGAAATGCTATGCATACCTACATTTTCTAAATTGGACTTTCATTAGCTACTAGTCTTCAGGCTCTGCTGCCTTAGTTATCAGATGCTGCTTGCCTTGGGCAGGCAGAACTCTTGTACTCATCGTGCTTCAGGGATCCTGTGGGCAGCTGATTCGCCCCCCATGTGAGCAGAGTGCCGAACCAGATGGACCATTAGGTTGATCCCACATGGCTTTTCTTATGTTCTTGTGCTCAGAGGAGGCCCTCCAGTATGGCTGCCCGTAACTATAACATTATTCAGATTAATGTAATGTGCTGTTTCTTTGTTGTGTTATGTTATATTCCGCTTTATTGCATTTATAAATTGTTGTTCACTGCCCTGCCCAGAGTTATTTGGCTATTGGGTGGTCTAGAAATTAAATCATTAAATAAATAAAATAACTCTTTGAACTCAGAGGATTGCAAGCATCCAATCAAGTGTGAGAGAAACACAGAGACAAGAATTTCCCATGTGCTTCTCCCATTTTAGGCCACATCTGCTTGTGATGTGGAGGGACTAAGGCGAGGCATGTGTGTGGAATCCACTTTGGGGGTGGGAATCTATCAGATTCCCTCACTTGGCTCTCCAGACTCCAGCCTGTTTCTTGCAGCCATGAGCCCAACCTGGGTCTGAGTATGCCAAGCATTCATGCAGGAGCCCTCCAAGAAACAAGTCTATGCAAATGCTGCACAGGAAGCATCCTCCTGCACATGTGACTTGCACCTTTGTTTACACTGCACATGGAAGAGGGTTGCAAGTTGCGCAACTGGAGTTCTTCAAGCGTTTGTGGACTTCCTCTTGGCTCAGCTTGCTTCTGGAGCCAGGACAGAGTGTGAAAGGAAGCAAGCCAGATGATGGGGAAGATCCTTGCAACTCTAGCTGAAACACTACCGGGCTCTTTTGTATCCTACTGCAGCTTCACTCCTCCCCTCTCCACACCCAGAACACCCCTCTAGTTCCAGCAGTGAAGTCTCAGTTACAGCTCTGGAGCCATAACTATGATGGAAATAACTGTACCAACTGCAAGGGCAGAGGGAGGAAACCCTGAGTGTGAGTTACCAGAACTTCCAAGGTCTCAGCTGAGACTCTAACCCATCCTGTGACCAGCTGGACAGCCTGAAACAGCCACCATATTGCATTCATATACACCTACTTTCTCTAGACCTGAAAACAGCACATTGTACCATCTCCCTCTCACAGCCTGTGATATTTGACAGTACCTGTACTCCTCTGGTGTCAAGTGCCTTGGGCTTACAAACTAGGAGTGGTCCAATCAGTCCTGAGGCAATATCCTTTGTAATATCTACAGCACTGTGGTATAATCTGGTGACACACTGAGCATCTTCAGCTGTGGGCACATCTGTGTCACGTACAGTCCATTTATAGGTGTAGACTTCACCTGGTGGCACTGCTTTACCCAAAGTGATGTTCTCTAAAGCAAACATAGGTGGAACAAAGAGCATAAACCAAAGAAAGATCACAATAGTTCTGTGTAGTATGAACACCTCACCGACTGACCTAATTCTCCTGCTAAATGGTAAGAGCTGTCTTTTCTCTAGAATGTGAACTCTAGAAACTCTGATTTTTTTTTTATTTTATGCTCCCACCATGCACCTTCTCAACCATGTTTAACAACAGAAGAGGGAGGCTGCAGTGGTGGTGGAAGAGGACATCAGCCAGCCAACACCAAGCCCGACCCAAGGCACAGCATCATGGCAGTGCGGTCACATGATGAATCCTAGAATACTTTCACCTTGCCTGGGGTAACTTCTTAGGGCAAAAATTAATGCACTGCTTTCACAGTAGGAATTGACATACAATCATGCAGTGTTTCTGAACCTAATTATCATGACTGTGGCAGGTACAGAATCCTAAGGAGCTTGGAGCTGAGGACTATAAATAACAAATGCCCTAACTAGGGGTGGCTGAGGCGCATCAAGAAATTTTGAGCAACTGTTGTAGTAAGGGGAACCGTGCTGGAGCCTATTCAAGCCCAAGTGGACATTTGTGATTAGAACACAAGCTGATTATGGCATGGATAGCAAGGATAGTGTCCCGGGGTGCTGAAGCAAGAATTTCAGTGGCTTAATTTCTTCCCCTAACTGCTTTCTCCAAGTGTGTAAATAAAAATTTGTAGCCAAGTTTTAACCCAACACCAGTGCCCCTTTTTTCTCTGTTGAATACAAAGTGCTTAACATCTCCTTAGATGTCTTGCAAATTTCTTCTGCTTTCCATGGCTTGCTAAAACTGAGCCACATTTCTGGATGAAACTGAATTTATAGTTAGCTCAGAAGCCCTTAGGAAGCAATCTGGTGCATGCTTGCAAAAAAAAAAAAAAAGTCTTACAGTTCCCAGGAATCTCCAGTCTGCCTGCCCAGCTGGCTGGCTGGCTGGCTGGCTGGCTGGCTGGCTGGGGAATGTTGGGATTTGTCAGACTTTTTGTATAAGCATGCACAGAACGGTACCTATAAAGTCACTTTTACAAAAAAAAAAAAAAAGTAGAATAACCATGGGACCAACTTTCTCGCTGGGAGCAATCCCTTTCTGTGTCTCTCCTCTGTATGAAGACTGTTGAGAACATTAGCAAATTCTAAGCGAAAACAAACTGAAATGAAGTTATCATCCATTTGTACCAGTCAAATTTAACAGGTATCACTATTTCCATTTCCCAGCATGGAGGAGACCCTAATAATCTAGCCTGGCTGCCATATACTTGTTCTGATGGTTCTCAAAGCTTTTATATTGTGTTTTGGAATGTTTAACATACAACATTCAAAACTAATGTAAGCAGTCAAAATGCTTACAAAGCAAGAAAGCAATTGAGGCAGAAATAGTAATTAATGACCAACCTTTGGAATCTGAAGGATAAACAGCTCCTTCTGCCTCCTTTGAAAGTGTAACTCCATGCACATAAATACTGTAGGGCCGACTGGCCATATTTTTGAATACAATCTGTTTTCAATGGAGGTAGAGAAGATATTTGCTCAACATGCCAATAATCAGATTTTGTACAAAGTTTTCATCATAATTGTGTTATCACAGAGAATATCTGATTTATACCAAAAGTGCAAAACCATGTAACATAACAAAATATGACTTTAAAAATTCTGAAATGCTGGCTGTACATGTTCTGCCGCTGTGTGATCCACATCTATCGGCCACTGTCCTACTGCATTTTCTGTTATGTTTTATTTTTATATAATTACCTATTAGAATTATATCCCACCTTGCTCTCTCTCTCTTTTAAGAACCCAGAGATGTTTATATCATTCTGCTCCTCCTGCTCTCAATTTATCTCCATAGCAACAACCCTGTGAGGTAGGTTGGTCTGAATGTCTGTGACTGACCCAAAGTCACCCAATTGGCTCCATGGCCAAGCGGGGACTAAAACCGAAATTGCCTGAATCCCAGACCTGCACTCTTAAACAGTATACCATACTGGCTCACTGCATCTCTGACTGGGTCTCTTTCATGGCAATGTACAGAAATCAACAATAACTGTTTATCACCGCCTTTCTGAAATTTCGCATGCTTCTTACTTAAAGACAACTCTATGACATAAGCCATTTTCATACAAATTGCCAAAAATTCCATGGAAGAGACTGAACGAAAGAATTGAATGGCCTTTGAACACAAAAAATTTGCACAAATCCTTCTGAAATTTTGCAGATATCTAAATTAGGGTCACTTCAGTGCTCAATGGGCCCATTAAAAACATATGGAATAAGTGCATCTTTTTAAAGTCCTCCCTCAAAAACTGTAAATGCTGTTCTTGCACAAAGCTTCCAAAAACTTTTCATCGGAAACTTTGAGTCTTCAGGAGATGCAACTCTTATTGCAAATTTCTTTCAGCTCAGTCAAGGAAGAATTGGCAGTTCTTTTCTGTCTGAAGATAGGAAAGCATAATTCCCTCATAAAAGACTACTATGTCTGCAAATGTTATTCAATTCTGACAAAAAGAAGAAAAGAAGAAACTGGTTGATTTCAGTCAATTGGAGACATAAAGACCCAAGTGGGAGGCCACCAAATTGTTCTGAGCTAAATCAGGCTGTTTTCTGGATTTCACAGTTGGGGTTTGAACTGAATTTTGTACAATGCACATTTTCACACCTGTGGTCTGTGCACAACCCTAGTTTTCACACCTGTTCCTGCAAACTAACTGCATTATTTTGGCATCTAATTCATTTTGATTCCAGAGGGTGGAGCTCTTGTCATTTGTCAACAAAAGACAACGCCATGTTGGGCCAGACTTAGGTCAAAAGCGCACCTTTGTCCCCAGAGCACTGAGTAGCTGTACTTGGCCTCCCCACCCCTTTTTTCTCTTTTTTAAAGCAAGCTTTTACATTTGTGATATGACAGCTTCGATTTAAAGAATATAAATAGGAAAATGTCTGATTTAAAAATAGTTAAGTCCCATTGATGTTCAAAATGTTAGTCTTTGCTAAAGTCTCATCATCTTCAGTGAGACGATGGGACCTAAGTGTGACTACCTTTGCTTGGATCCAGCTGAATACAAATTCAAATAATTAACATTTTTGGATAATCAAACTGTACATATGAACAGAAATCCTATTACTATATATGAATGCAATAAAATTGATTTTTAGACTAAGTACTTTTGATATGATTTTCAGTACTTACATTGATTGTATCTCTGACCTGAGCTCTGATAACAGGGCCCAGAATTCCAAGTTCTTTGTTTCTAATATTATCTACAGGTTTGGTGAAGGTGGCATCCTTATATTGCCTGAAAACTGCCTTTTTATACTTCTTGCCAATGTGATTTGAAAAATTTTCCAGATACTGAGTTTTATATTGTCTTTAAGATTGGAAAAAAGAAAAAAAGATTAGGACTCGGAAAGATTCACTCCGTAGGATAATACATTCCCTAAAAGAAACAAAAGTTTCTGCTTAGTTTGCTTAGACTGTCCTACATAACACAAATGACTAGATGCAATACAGTCAGTCAAACACACCCAAATACATATATCCTTCCATTTCGGTATAGGTACAGAGCAGGGGTGGTGAGCCTATGGATCTTTAGATGTTGATGATCTAGTTCTCTGATCATTCCTCATCATCGGTGATGCTAGATGGGGCTGATGGAAGTTGGAGTCCAATAGCATCTATGAGTGGTGTATATAAACTAATGATCAGGCCTCTGCTCAATGTGCTCCACACTGTGGCAACATTTTGTGTACTCACTATAGCTCATCCATAAGCAGCAATCTGTTTCTGCAGACAAGTGACAGTCGCTAAAACTGGCAGCAGTCCAAAGTGCCGAAAGCATAACACTGGCATGATTTCTTTCACAATAATCATGCTTGCTTTGCAGGGGACCATGGTGCCAACCCAGCTAGTATTTTGTGCCAGAACTGAAATAGGGCTGGATTTCAGGGGATTGAGAGAACTACATTTGGCCTTGGCAAATATGGAGCCAGGCTGTATGGCACCACAGTAAATAGATAAAAGTCTCATAATTGAAACTATTTCAGCAGTTAAAATCTGTGCTACATGAACTCAGCTAAATTAACATCTTTCATGTTTTCTTGTTATTTTGCAGAAACCTATTGACAGCTTCTCAGATATAATGCATTCATTTCATACCATTTCAAACCATCCAAACCTTCTGATCCTTGAGCTAATATTTGTTCATTCACAGCACTCAGCAGCAGTGCAACATTCTAAGGTGTACGACCTGGTTCACAACATCTGATCAACCAAAATATTCCACTATCTTACTTATCCACATTGTCAGAAATATCCTCAGCATAATCCCAGACGATTTCCTCAGCAGCAATGAAGTAATTCCAGTTCTTAATCATCCTCGATTCTCTATAGGTTAATATCCTTGTTATTGTGTCTGGTTTTCCACAGTCTTCTATGTTGAGGTAACCATGCATTCCAGCTGGTTTGAGAGAGAGATGTGACAAAAACCATGAGGAATGTCAGTAGTTAAGAAATGTAGATTTCCAGGTACTATTCATGTTGCCTTTCACCCAAGTCAGATGGAAAGAAGGCTGTGCATTTGATATTCTTGATTTTGAAAGAAGCCTATTAAAGATGTTGTTTTATCTCCCTCCATAAAATAGCAAAACGCTTCTCTGTTGCCCACAGAATGGAAACTATGAACTCAAGGATAAGTAGTTAGTATGTTAGAATTGTTACTAATCACATGTTAGTATTGTTGACTGTACCACATGACTGCTGTTTCATTATTTTATGTCATGATTTGCATTGCCCCATGTCTTTTCAGTGACTTAAAATCTTTGAAGGGGTGTGGTTATTTTTCCTGCAGAATCTTGTGCATTTCAGCACTCATCTGAAGATATTCTGTTTCTTCATTTTGGCAGTGGTCATACTGATACAAAAGCTACTGGGAGCTTAGAAATCTTTACAACTGAAGGTGCTACCCCATGAGTACAGAACCTCCAGTCTGTATCACCTCCACAGGGTCCACCCCTTTGGCACTCCAAGCCCTGTCCCCATCTATGTTGGGGGCTGAATGGGGAGAGGAATCAATACTGTTATCTCAGATCTCTAAGCAAAGGTAACAGTGGGGATTTCCCTGTGCAGCTCCACTGTGCATAGGCTTTCCCAGTCAGGACCTACATGGTTAATAATAAACCAAGTAATTTTAGCTGCTCAACATTTGCTTATCTTTAATTAATTGGCATATTGTTAATATTATTGCATTTTGAGATACTGAGGAAAGTGGAAGATAACCTCTAATTTAATAAATTAATGGTCCCAGTCATTGCTGGATGAAAAGGACATCTCCATTGCTCTCTTTTTCACTCCCTATTACAAGCACCGCCAAATCAAAGTGGCCACAATGCATAAAGAAGTATGTCCCCTAATTCACAGCCTGCTTATATTTGTCCTCAGGAGTTAAAATTGGCCCTGCCAGTTAATCTACTAAAATATTATTTAATTAACATCGTGACTATACTTTAAATATTATAGCTTTGATAAGGACATTTCTACTTAGCCAATGCAATGAAAGTCTTTAAGATCTTCCTCCCCCAAGAACAGGCACAACTAATGCACCCAAGAGGTTAAAAGAGGGGAAAGTCACATGGTGGTCACTTGAAATCATTGCACACGTTACAGTGGGTAAGCCAGCTGTGAAATCCATCACACTGACACCGAACACACAGTCCTATGATGTTGGGAGCTGTAGGATTTTTCATCTAAACATTTCCCAGGCAGCAGCACTGGCTGGGGAACTCTAGAAGTGATAGGAAGTTCATAAAACATATTTGCAGATGCAAATACTAGTAGTTCTTCAGTCACTTTGGAAGAAAATGTAGTTCTAATGCACCAGATCCTTTCATAGCATCCTACTTAAACATAGAAACAGAGCGAGTCAGAAGGGGCCTCCCAGGCCATCTAATCTGACCCACGGACTTCAGTGCTCCCACAGCTAAGGTAAGCTTGGGAATTCCACATGCCCGCCATACAAGGGAAGAAACATGAACCTGCAGTTAGACAACTGCTGGTTTAATCAAGGTATCCTTGCCTTCCTGATGCTTTGCAAGCAGTGATGATAATAGCCACCTTCCCGTCACGCTCACGGACATGTTTGCTGTTGCTGCTGCCCCTGCAACAAGGCTAACAGTTGACACTCTGTGCTTGTTTTGTTCCAAGGTTTGACCATTGAAATGGATGGAGAAGATCTCAGGGGTGGAACACATCCCTATCAGATGCCAGCTAATACGATCATAAGCACAGGCTTGTACATCTGAAACAAAAAGTACAATTGTTGAACTGTCACAAATATCCTACAGTGATGTCAGTCAAGCTGAGCAATAAAAGTAAATGCAGTACCTGGCAGAGTTCCATTAGCATAGCCATTAATTGTGTACATAAGGGAGGCCCCGTTTTCCCAGCTTTTGCTTTCATCAAACACAGCAAACATCAACACGTATTCCCTGTCAAATAGCTTCTGTGTACCGTTTTCATGCAAGCTACCTAAAAGAAAAAGAAAAGGGTGCTAGGAGGGGAGAACGCAGGCCGCCACAGACATCAGCAAGTAATAGTTCGTCAATTAAATCATAGATTGCGGGTGCAACACCTCCCAGACCCAGGAGCCAAATGACGCCCCAGGGGGCTTGCATCAACTTCCCCCCAACTGCCAATTGTTCAGTAAGATGGGCAGTTCTTTCATACATTCTGAGAAGTTAAGGTGTTTCTCCTCAGGTTTTATTTACTGGCAGTAAGAGCTCTAAATTAAAATATGCTGGTATTTCTGCTTCACCCACCACTGGAATGTGGCTCCCAAAACCTCTCTAAGATTAAGTTTGGCCCTCAGGCAGAAAGAAATTCTGCATTACTGTCATAGATAAAGGATTCCAGTACCCTGTTGAGCTGGAAGCAAAACTGAAGCTGTTATACTTTGGGCACATCATGAAAAGGCAAGACTCACTAAAGACGACAATCATGCAGGGAAAGCTGAAGGCAGAAGAAGAGGAAGACCAACTATGAGCTGGATCAGTTCCATAAAGGAAGTCACAGCCTTGCGTTTACAGGAGCTGAGCAGGACTGTCAAGGACAGGGCATTTTGGAGGACATTCATTCATAGGTCCTCATAAGTCAGAGCTGACTTGACAGTGTGTAACAACAACAAAGTTCTTGAGCAGGTATTTTATCATTTTGGTGTCCAGTGCCTTCATTACAGGTTTAAGATTCAGGAAGTTTAAGAACTCTTTAACGTGTGTAT
The DNA here is from genome assembly GCF_004798865.1 of Varanus komodoensis. NCBI lineage: Eukaryota > Metazoa > Chordata > Lepidosauria > Squamata > Varanidae > Varanus > Varanus komodoensis. Next base: position 37,448,237 of record NW_025335941.1, read on the forward strand.
TTGTTACATTTATTTTCTGCCTCACTCAAAGGTGTCCAAAGTGATTCACAGCAGATTTCCCCATCCAGATCCTGATCAGCCTAGATCCCCTTTCTTTCAGAAATGGTGCTAAATCAGGCACTTTCAAAAGGCTTCCTGGGACTAGCATTAAGCTACTCTTGGCATATTCCATGGGAAAAAATATTAGAGGCATATTACACCATTATGCTTAATAATGGGGGTGTGTCAAATTACAATTGTTTGAGAACTCTGTAAAGTCCTGTAGGAGGTGCCATTGAGCTTCCTGTAAACTGGTGGGTAAATAAAACAACAACAGCAGCCACCAAGACTCAAGTATTTCCTCACTGTCTAAAGCACAGCTGCAAGATGGCTCCCTACTGCAGAAGCCCTGTTTCCTACTCCCAGATAAAGGAGAGCTGGCTGTCATATAGTTATTAGAAATTGGCTGTTTTTAATTAAACATGTAAAGATCAATCAGGCCTTTCACATACATCTGTTCTAGAAATAACTTGTTCCTAAGAGAGTTCAGGAGGTTGAAAAAGCATTAACATTGAACCTTAATTTCTGCAAGTGCTGTTATTTCTGATAGGGAAGACTCAAATTCCAGAATATGAGATTAGCTCCTGATTCAGGGTCTGCTGCCCTGAGCAAGAACCCAACAGCAGACTCCACTAGTATCTAACGGCTTGCAAGGAGAGAGATTATGTTTTGCCAAAATGGGCCTCTTTTGTCAGAGGGGCCAAAGAGTTGTAGCAGCTAAAAATGAGCAAATAGGAATGTACGTATAAGTGGAAGGATAGCTCATTATGAGATCACCCCGACAGTGACCTGTGTTTACACAGCTTAGAGTTTTCCCATCTTAGGTGTTTTATTTACCTTCTTTGCATATCAACAAGGCACCAATAAGGCCAGAATTAAAGTCGGCCACCATGTTTACATGTGAGTAGTAGGCATATGTGAGACAGGGAGGATCAGCTTTTTTGGGTCCAATTTCTGCAGTCACCTTCCACACATATGTGCGCATCTGGCCGGGAGGCACAGCTTCGTCTTGTTCTTCTATACATGATGACCTGGCAATACATGAGGAACCTTCAGTGGCAGAGGAAAAAAAACAGTGAGAATTTACCATTTCATTAATAAAGTTCTTCTTTCATTGATGCCCTTATGTGTACACACACACACACACACACTGACCTTACAGTGCTGGTCACACAATCAGCCCCATTGGTTGCATGTTTTTCCTTGTGTTAAAAATCAAATCAATGTCACCATCCACCTGATACAGCCCCCTTTCCCCCCTTCTCTTAGGTTCTACATGTACATGGTCAAGCAGATAGGGATTTACGCCCAAATAAACCTAAAGAAGTATTTGCTATAGCTGTGTAAACTAAAACTTTAGATCCCCCCACCCCCACCATGCTTACACGAATGTTGCTGGAATGGCAGTTCCTGTGCTGAAGTTATTCAGCCAGTTTGCTTTTGCTCCTGAGACTGGCATACCAAGTTTATTTCAGCAGAATTAGTTGCATTCCAAAGCAGCCACTGAAAGACTAACCAGAAGGCTTTACTGGGGTCTCAGGTACTCCAGTTTGGTACATTTGCCCCTTGCCATTTAAACAAATTGTGTTGATCACTGTCTTAATATAGAGAGATGGAACAAGATGGTCAGATTGAAGAGAACGACATCTCTAAGCAAAACATAGCTCCATTCTGGAGCTTCCAGTATTTGCTGCTACAATTAAACCAACTTAAGTATAACCAGCTTATTTTTAAGGGCTTGTGGCCAGGTCAAAGCCTTAGGTGGTCTTAAGGTCATAGTTCCACAAGTGGGAGCTTGGCTGACTCATCTTGGTTGTTTGATCAAAGTAAGAACAGCAGCCTTTTCTGAGACATCTGCACAGAGGTACCTCCCCATGTCTGTGTCCCCTTCTACAACATTTTATGGGGTGGAACTATCAATACTCTTGCACATAGATATTACTCCCTTTATACTACTTCAGTACCAAGGAGCACTGCAAATGCATGTACACACACAACTTGTCTGGCATTACGTCCTGAGTACATCTCTTCCTCTTCCCCTTCCCCACAGGGCTACATGGGAGGCTATTACAGCACAATCCTTTATTTGAGATAGACAGGCTTTTCATGATATAGGGTATTTCATAAGAAGATTGCTGCTACTTGAGAACAGAGTCAAATTTCTTCTGGTTTGTGAGAGCAGCTCTTGCCCATGTGAAGATTTGGTTCCAACTGAAGACCCCGTCTTCCCCTCCTTTCCCCAAAGACTTGACTCACAGGGAGGTTTGTGCTGCCTGGGGCCAAATGGCAGGACTACAAGATGTCATTTAATTGGACCAGTCATTGGCTTTATGCTGCCTCACTGGGTTAATTTACATAACTCTTGCTCAGGCCTTCCCCGTACTACAAAGTCTCTCCCCAAAGATGGGTGATTTGGTTCTGAGAAGCTGCCTGTCAAACCTTGCTCAGTAACATGGACATTTCTGTGCCACATTCTAACCTCTCTCCTCTGTCTAGTTCACATTCTGAGTTTGAGAATTTTAACTAGGGATGCTGTGTTTTGAAAGAAACAGTGCCCATCTCTACACATTATGCATTGTTAAAAGCTTTTCTGTGCCTGCCACCATTGTATTTAAACAGCCTCTTCTACACTGCCCTCTGAAGCAACTAAGATAGTCAACTGTTACCAGTCATTGATTTTTAAAACATTTAAAGAATATGTAACAAAATGTTTTTAATCTCAGAGTGTACCTGGTTGCATTTAATAGGAGCAGTGGCAAGCAACTTTCCATCCATTTATACCATGAGGTTAAAATGGCATCCTGAAAACAATCCCCAAAAGCAAAAAGATAAATAGCTGAAAGGAAGAAATGCTCTTAGCAGGCAAATAAGTCATCTGCATCCCACCATCTGGTCTTTCATTTCCATCTCCAGTTGCATGGGTCATGGGAAATTATATACATAGTTTTTCTTTCTTCTCCCATTGCTCATACATATACTCAATAAAAAACCCAACATAGTCCTTCCAAGTGTGTTGCCAAGTAAACAGCATTTCCTGGAAGCTGTTGTAACAGGCAGATGTTCATTTGCTACATAAACAGGTTCAGAACCGATCCAAAGTTCATAGATCTCAGAAAACCACCACGTTTTTTTCTAACATGTATTTGATTGTACCTCTTCTCTACCAGGATCAGAGCATATTTTGCTTTAAGGGTTGCCAGCCATACAGAAAACCAAACACACACCTAAGCTGGTTATTCATTTCATTCATCCATCTCTAGATTTATACATTTTTATACATTTTTGTTTGAAAAGCCCAAATTTTAGATGAGGTGTCTTAATATTTTAATTAAAAGCTAGCAGCAACATTTTCACACATGCAATACACATAGCTAACACATGCAAGCTAAAGGCCAAATCGTGCATGGTGCTAAATGTGTAGCACAAATCTTTTCACAAATACAAACAGCGACCATGGTGAGCAGGTTGTGATTAGGGTCAGGATTTAGGCAGCAGGAAGGATGAACTTAACCCTGCCCGCCCTGCCACAGACCTAATGTCACCTACCCACCCTCACTGCAAGCTGCTATTTGCCAGCATTCAAGGCATGAATGGCTAACTAACTAGGAGGGGCATCAAGACCCTGGCAACCAGGTTAGGGCTCAAGATCCAACCTAAACTGTAATCAAGCAGTCCAGGGTCAGTGCTAAGAGTAGGAGAGCAAGGTAGAGTCAGTCCAAGAGACCAGCATGGTCAGATAAGCCAGGAATCAGGAAACCAAGGAGACAATGCTGAGGAGAGAAGTAGGAGAAGGAGTATGCAAGGACCAGGAAGCTGGGCGGGGACCAGGAGCGGAGTCCAACAAACAAGGAGCACCGCACCAAATCAGAAGACCTTCATTATTGAGGAAGCTTCTGGAGAGAGGAGCCAGTTCTTATATAACTCTCCCCGCCCCCCCCCCCCCCCGCCCCGCCAGGCTCCCAGGTGGAGCTCATTTGAGTCCTGGCAGCTGCAGGGGACTGTGGTAGTAATCCTGCAAGTACCAGGGCTGCTATGCTGGTACTTGGCCAGCAGAGGGAGCCCTGAAGCTGCGTGGGATCTTGATACTATTCCTACTAGGAAGGAAGCCATTCCTGCATGTATTTTAAAAACCAGATGTTAGTGTCACAGTTGGAGAGAATGTAAGTTAGAAGTTAATATCTAAATGGAATACATTTTTGTTCTGTCAGAGAATTAGGAGACAGCATTTCTGTATAGGTTCCAAAAAACAATGGGTGTAATATGAGAAACTACAAATTCAGTGTTAGATAAGGTGTGAAAGTATGTCCTCATACCTTCTCTCGTTCTCTTTCTTAAAACAAAGCTGCTTTAGGAGAACAAAGTGTTGGTAAGTGTATGAGGATTTATGGGCACTTTCCTGCCTCCTGCTTTCAAACACCATTTCAAACCTTGCTGGTTGTAAAAATTGGCTTGGAAAAAGCCACTTGGAAGGTGTGGGAGGGCAGAGGGGCAATTATTTGGATCAATGAAATGGTAGGTGGAGGTGTTGCCTCCGTCCTCTGGTTTCTCTTCCACTCTAAATTCCCTCTCTAGATGATGAACAGTGGAGGGGTGTGATTGGAAGCATTTTCTGCTCCCTTTCCAGGAAGATATGAATCAGCTAAAGGCTGTCAGGATTTGGGTTGATTTCAGAGCTTCAGGGAAGCGCTGGAGCTATGCTGAGGCAGGTATGCTGAGGCAGTGATTTCATTCAGAGGCCTGGCCTTCACCCGAAGGTCACCAAATTATCTGCAAAGTTTAGAAATTACATTGAACAATGCTGCTGTGATCCCCAAGCATGCAATGATTGCTCATAGCGAAACAACTAGAATACTTCTTGCACTTTCACCACCAATATGAACCTGCAACATCATCATACTGAAGTAGAAGAATGACATGTCTCACTTTCACGTCAGGGCTTGTACTCTGGAGAAAACCAAACACTTCTTGAAGGAAGCAGCATTACAAAATACCTCACGCCATTCTAGATTACATTTTCTATGGGAAGTTGCTCAGGAGGGCATATTCCTATTCCAAATAATATTAAGAAGTGGCTAATATCTTGGTGAACCAGACCATCTACTCTGGGATGGCAGGTGCGAGTTTCACACATAAACGTTCTTGCTTAAATGCACTTGCAATGGAGATCTGAAGTGCTTCCAGACTTTATTATGCCATTGCCCTGCACAGAGTCATAGAATAGCAGAGTTGGAAAGGGCCATGAAGGCCATCGGGTCCAACCCCCTGCTGTTGCAGGACACCAAGTTACCCCATCCCACACAGATGGCTGTCCAGTTTCTTTTTGACTGTCTCTAGTGTGGGATAGACTACAACCTCTCTATGCAGCTGGTTCCACTGTCTTATTGCTCTGGCAGTGAGGAAGCTTTTTCTGATCTGGGTTGTCTCAGCTCAGATAGATTATTCCATGTGCTACACTCCCGTATCAGCAATATTGACCTTCCTCTTTGTGGCAGCCTTTGAGGTACTTATAGAGGGATATCATCCCCACCCACCCCAGCCTTCTCTTCACAAGGCTGAACATGCTCAGTTCTCTCAGTCTCTCCTCATAAGGCAGTGTTTCCAAAGCCTGGATCAGTTTTGTTGCCCTCCTCTGGAGCCCTTCTGCATCATTTACAGAACTGTACACAGGCAGTTTGTAGCCCTGCTGTGGTTTCCTACCACTTCTTCCACTTCATTCTTACTGGAAAAAAATCAAGGCAAAGGAGACAGACATTGTCATCTAATTGATACTGCTAGCAGCCCTCTGTTCAGAAGCATCGAGTCTATGTGCTTCTCTCTTGATCGTGTCTTGTTTCGTAAAAACCAACAGCCCCCTTTTGTTCAGTTTGAGCTACATGAGACTGTCACCCTAAGATGGCATGATACACCTGATCTAATGTTAGGAGACCATTCCCTCAAACAATTTGAGGCTTTCACACACCATCTGTGAATGTGAGGATGGCAGAGTAAACAAACAAACAAACAACAGTTCAACATTGAGGAGACAATCTAGTCCATACTGGTACCACATTTGCGTCACCAATAAACAACATCAAAAGCACCTTATATATTTATTTGATTTGTATCCTACCTTTCTACCAAGAAAAAACGGCAGTCAAAGCACTTTTGGTGTCATATTGTATGAAAGTGTCTTTAAATCCACTGCAGAGAGGGTGACCACAATATCTAATCATGTTCTGCAGCACTTACTCTCTAGCGGTTTGCTGTACACGGCACATTGAGGGTGAATGCTCAGTGGTCTGTCAGCATAATTCCTAAAATTAATGATGAGTGTGTCTCCTATTTCGGCATGTACTAGTGGACCCAGAAGCCCTGCCAAAAAGAAAGGCAGAAAGAAATATGAAGAGAGAGTCTAAACATACAACATGTTGGTTCTTGGGAAAGGAGACTTGCTTTGCCCTGACTGGAGACTGTATTGAGATATAGAAAGCTAAAAGTGACAAACTTCAGGATACACTTGAATAAACTGTGTCTATTAGGATACACCACCATTTTTGGGAGCTGAGATTCATAAGAAGGAAAGAGGACATGGCTGTGCATATAGGCTTTTCTCACTTATAATATGCACATTAGGGAAATGCATGGAAGGGGGTGGGATTCCATCCCATGGCACCCAGGGATTGGATGAATATGCATATTCCTGCTCCCCCTTCACATATTCAGACAGTGCATTTTTGGAAAATGAAAATAAAGATGATTTTTCCAAAGCAAAAAAGAAGGCATTCCGAAGGTATTTTTCTCCATGCGTCTTGCAGCCAACTCCAACATTCTTGCCCAGCACACCCTAACCTTGAGGCACTAACACTCCCATCATTCCTAGCCCACATGGCCATCATCAAACACATCTGGAAGGCCCAGGGTGAGGAAGGTCCTTCTGGCCATTGCCCCCCCCCCCCCGAGTGGGATGGGAACCATGCTTAACTTTAACAACAACATGGGATCATAGAAAATTACCTCATACTAGGCAAAAATATTTGTCCATCTATCTTAGTATGGCCTGCTGTACTCCATCTGGTTCTCCAGAGCTTCAAGCAAAAAAAACCCTACCACATAATCTACCTGACTCTTATATGGAACATTTGAGGCTGCCTTATACAGTGTCACACCCATTGGTCCATGGAGGTTAATACTGTTCACACTGACTGGAGACCCCCACAGGAAAACAGACCCTCTGAGGGAGGCATCTTGACCAGCCATTCCCAGTCTGAATCCAGAAGACATGTGGCCACCCTTGGCCTCTGCCACCAGCCAGAGGAGCAAGAGCCTCTGGGTGGTTGAATCACGAGCATCCCAGTAAGAACTGCAGCAAAGCAAAACCCTCATGACCCCAATTGAGTACACAATATAAGCAACAACTCATCACTACTAAAAAGTCACCATTTTGCTCTCTCATTGTAGCCCTGTGCACCCTCTTTTTCCATTACCAATCCACTCCCCTTTGCTTGTATTTCTTGTCTTCTAATTAAATGTGAGAATAGGGCCTTCATGACATCTTAATTTCTGTACAATGCTCACTAGCAACACTGTGAATTGAAACTGACTCTCTGTGAGCCACCACTTGGGAAGACTCTCTCTCTGTGTATATGTAAAAGCAGAATACATTAAATGACTAAATATGTGCTTAAACCTGCTGTTTGTGTTCCATTCTACAGAGAGATCACACAGTAAAAACAGTAACATCTGCAAATGACATGCAAATAACACAGTGCTTGCCCAATAGCTCATTTCTTGGTTTTTCTGTTTTGAAATCTTCTTCATACTCCCTGTAGACAATTTTCTTATAGCCAAGATTTGACTTTAGTGATCTGAAATGCAAAGAACATGAAACTAATCATATAAAATAGCTCATGCAGGAAAGAGATTCCTTTTTTAAAATTCATGATGGAATTCATCAAGAAAGTTAAGCACAGTTGCAGAAATTAATAGATGTGTTTAAACACATTTTATATAGCTGCTAACTGGGCTACTCCAGGTGCTATAAATTTTGAAGTGAGGTAGGTGATAACAAGACAGGGCCTTTTTTGTTATGGCATCTTGCCTCTGGAATTCTATCCCTCAAGAAATGCACCTGGCACCATTCACCTTTGTTGCACTGGCTGAAAATCTTTTGATTTGCATAGATCTTAGGTGCCCAGTGATGTTTTATATTGCTGGATGATGAAGATGATAAAAATGACATTGTAATTTTATCCCACCTGTCATTGAGGAAAAAAAAAATCCTCTTGTGAGGAGCTCAAGGTAGCTTACATAGTTCTGTTTTTCTCACAACAACCTTGTGAAGTAGGATAGGCTGAGAATGAGTGAGTGGCTCAAAGTCACAGAGTGAGCTTCGTGGCCAAGTGGGGACTAGAACCCAGATCTCCCTGGTCACCAGTCCAACTCTCTAACCACCATACCATACTGGTTCTTCATATTATGACAATGGCTTCTTTCATTATATTTTATGTGTATTTTTAAAAATTGTGATTTTATTATTTTGTCACTAGCCACTCTGAAAGCATTGGTAAGGATGGTTTATAAGTAACAGAAAGAAAGACAGAAAGAGAAAGAAATTTTTCAGAATTTGCAATATTGTATTGCAATATTGTGTCAGGGCTGGATTAAATGAAAGCACACTGAGTGCTGTAAACAAAAGCAAGAATTCATGTTGGTTTATAGGAACAAAACAGGAAGAAATCTCATTGAGACGTCTCAGTTTCCTCAGTCTTTTGACTCTTCAGGCCCATTGCTGTCTATAAACTTTTATTCCGAATTCTCGAGACTTAGAAAATAGTTCCATGTTCTTAAACAAAAGCAAAGATTCTCAGGATCTGGGCTGCGTGGAGGAGCTCAGTTCTGTGCTAGAAGCTATGGCCATCCACACATACAGAAGGAAAGGCTCTCTTCGTTTAAATTAACAGACAGCACCTTCTGAGTGCAGTGCAAAAATGCAGGCGCCTTGTTGAGTCATATCAACAAACCCGCTCTAGCAGCTTTCCTCTATGCTGGGATTACATCTTTCATAAAGCCAACTGGCCTTCATTGCCCATTCAGGACCCAGATACCCCCAAATTACTTTGCACAACAACAAGAAATATTATTTTGTTGCTGGGAAAATTCCTCCCCACCCCACAACCCCTTCTCCTGTGATGACTGAGATAGTGTAGTGCGGTGGTTAGAGTGCTGGACTGGGTACCTGGGAGATCCAGGTGCTGGTTCCATTCAGCCATGACGCTCACTGGGTGACTATGGAGCAACTCAGCCTCACAGGGCCGTTGTTGAAAGCGTGCAATGGAATGGAGGAGAGCTCCATAAGCCGCTCTGGGTTCCTCACAAGAAAAAAGTGGGATATAAGTGTGATGGAAGCAGCAGTTCCTCCGAGGAAATAGAGAGGGGAATGTCAGATGATCAGGTATAAAGCACTGACAGAAATAGGGAAGGGCAAATAAGCATTAGAGAACATGGCAAAGCAAGTAAACTTTACTTAAAACAAGTAAGGTGAAGTTTTGCTCTGAAAAAGATACATTAAAATTAATCTAGAAAGGAACTCTTTAAGTATAACAACTTGAGTGCCAGGACTTTTTAAATGTAACCCTTTTATACTTTTGACAGCTATATGCCCAATAGGAATTCAGTGGAAAATGCTTTTCCCAGCACACAGGAAAGACGTCACCTGGCTAATTGCTGCCAATCATTGAAAGCAAAGGAGCCATGGCAAGAAAAAAAGTTGGCAACCCTAACAGAAAGCAGAAAACAGATGGCATAGAAGAAAGATATGTGAAGAGACCATGGGGAATGAGTTTCAGTGTAACGGGGAAGCAAAAGGAGGTGTAACTGTATGGCAGGAACCCAAACAATTACAGGAACCAGAAGTACAGAACTTTAAACATAAACTTGAAACTTAATGAGTACTGTGACCATGGGTGCAGCTGGCAGGACTGGAATCCAGCAAGGATACAAATATATGAGAAGCTATTAGGACACTGGATGAGGTTTCAGCAAAGAGAGCAGAGAGGAGAGGTTAAAAGGCTGTGGGTCAGTTTATACAATCAGCAGAATCAAATGGTAATTTTTTTTTCCTGGCCTGCATCCTATTAAAGTTAAACAGGTTTTTTTCCCTACCACCATTCAATGTATCTGTTCAAAGTAGTGTACAACTACTATGCAATTAAAAAAATCACAGAAGTGGTTTAAATCTAAAGAACTTACACTAAAACTGGAGAAGAGCAGAGCAGAACAACATGTTCACTTCTGGGCTGAAAATGTGGGAGCAAAGTTGTGTGTGTGCCTGAATGCTCCCCCACACCAAACCAATGAAACTCCTTGTGTGTGCAAAACTCACATAAGAGGGGAGACTTTGTCTGTGTGACCTAACTGAATGGTGGTACACAGGGGGAAGTGGATAGGCAGGCAATAATAAAAAAGAATGACTCAAAAAATAACAGCAGAAAACAGTTAAAATCTTTGCAGAGTTTGAGAAATGCTATTCTCTTATTAATTTTATTATTTTCGAGTACTGGAAAGGAATATATGAAAATGATGGAATGATTAAGAAAGCATTGCAATTTAAAAAACACAGTCCACTGGTTAGGCAGAATAACCCATTCCATCCCCTTTCACCTCCCCAGTAAGGACCCTCCCTGGGCTTTTCTTACCTAGGCAGCTCCTCATGCTGGGAATTGTAGCTCCAGATCACGAACTGAGCCGCTATATTGTACTCCCTGCGCTGAGCTGCTTTGCCCAGGCCAGGCCAGCTCAAAAATAAAACCATCAAGAGGAGACACTTGATGAGAACAGCCATGGTGCAAATTCCCATTGATACTTATGAGCCAAGAGACGCATGAGGTTTCAGCCGCTCTTCCAACTGCAGCTTGCAGCCTCCTCAGGGAAATGCATTCTCTGTGGGTGGTGTTGCAAGGGCCAGTGGGACTAATGACGCCCGGGTCATTGCTCTTTTCCTCCTCTGCCTGCCTCTCCGCACTACTGACCAGATCCTGGAGGAGATAAGCAGCTGCTGAATGTGCCTCCTCTGCACCTTCTCTGTGGTCTATGGATGGTTCCTCACACAGGTGGAGATGGCATCCAGGGCATTCATGAGGCAAAGCTGTACATATCTGAAAATCCAACATCAGCCACAAAATCTTGGGTGCAATTTTAAAAAGTGGTGAATGACACAGCCATTCCAAGGTGCTGCTTGGGCACTTTGACTGGGTTGTCCTTTTGCAGCGAGATCTGGAAAGGGGGGGGGGGGTAAAAGGAGGAAAAAGGCTATGGCAAAAACCAAAAGGGGTGCAGGGGTGACCGAGCCAGTGAGAGTTGCTTCGAAGTGTTGCCTGGCATGTGTTTGAGTTACTGTCCTTGGGAAGAACTCTGCAAGAGCACAGCAAGGGACAGTGCGGGGAGGGGTTGCCAGTCTTGCCAGGCAGCTTGCTTGCTGCTTCTGTGGACACATAACAGGATTCATTCCAGGTTTGGATGGCAGAACAACCCATCACAGGCACCACAATCCCCGAAACAAGCAGTGGATTAGCAGGGTGGCTCATTGCCCCCAAATAAGCACCCTTCAGAAAACTGTCCAGATTTGGAAGACATACTAAATCACCATGGCTAGTTAACCCACAGTGGGTTTCTGTGTTGTGAGAACTCAGGATCTTTCTCCCTCTGTCTCCTCGCACCTTTTTTTCCTGCCTAGTGAGCTGCTGGTGAAGAGATACTTTGCAAACAGGCGGCTTTTGAAAACAGACCCTTGTCCAAAGCACATTGTCTCTCAGTTGAGCAAACTCAACGTTTCACCAATCAGCATTTGGTCAAATTGCAGCAAGAGCTTCCCAGTAATTGAGAACATGAACTCATGCATAGTTCTAAGTGCCAAAATAAAAGAAAGGTATGTGACATTACAGTGTGGAATATTATGAACACTTTCCCTTCTTTCTGAGTGAAACGGGGGGGGGGGGAGTGTATTTTCATATGTTGATTTGTATTTAACAGATGTGCCATGGAAAAATAAGATTGCGCTAAGGAAGACCTATAGACCCTCAGGCCCCTGGGGATCAAACCTTTGCCTCCGGGAGGTCCCGACTTCCATAGCCCTTCCACTGGCTCTGCACCCCTTCTCACCACCACTGAACATTTGATCATTTCCCAGCATTTGTGCTCCCCTCCCCCCCAGCTGTTAAAGGTTTAAATACTCCTACTACAGTTTACTTACTGGCAATAAGAAATTCAAGTTACTATATGCTAGTAAGGGGATTTGCATTACTATATGCTCCTTCTCTTTCACTGTTGGTCCTGCCCACTGGGACTCCTGACAACGGTTTCTGCAAAATGGAATTTGGCTTTTGGGCTGAAAAAGCTTCTCCCCCACCCCTAGTGCAAACCTTTGCTATTGTAGTCTTAAACGGCAGACAATGACTTTCTGTTTATAAAGTACTCAGCATCTTTCTCTTTAATTCATGTAGGCAGGTAAAATAGAAGTAAAACTATTATCATATTATTTGCTTGTTAAGGAACAAATTTAAAGGTCTCTCTATCTTCATATTCTGTTCCCACTGTGCATTCGGTGTCCATGGGAAGGCCACAAGTAGGACATGAGTGCTGACTCAGCAAGGACTTAGCCATGACTAGCAGCCTTTACTAACCTTATGCTCCACAAATTTGTCTAATCTCCTTTTAAAAGCATTCAAGTTTGTGGCCATCACAACATCTTGTGGAAATGAATTCCAAACCTGAACTGTTTTCTGTGTGAAGTACTTCTGTTTGTCTCTCCAGAATTTTCCACCAATCCACTCTAGTATTATGTTAGGGGGAGCAAAATGACCCCCTATTCCACTTTCTTCATACCATGTGTTTGCACACCTCTTTCATGCCCACCATTATTTTGCCTTTTATTCTAAGCTGAAGAGCTAACTTGGGAGTAAAATTCATCAAATGAAGATTGTACTTCTGAATACACAAGCGTAGGGTTAGGAGATTTAGTGTGACAGATGCTTCTGCAGGCAACAACCTTCTTCAAACTTCCCCTAACCTGGGGATAAATTCCCAGCATTCCTAGCCATTGGCTGTGCTGGCTGGAAAGCTGATGGGGGCTGAAGCTCAAGATACATGGAGGGTATCAAGCTTCAGAACACAGGCCTACTTTCAATGCAAAGTAAAAAACAGCACAGGGAGGCTCTGCTTGTAAACAGAAAGGGTAATCCTGCAGCTGATATCTGGCCCCATCAAACTTTCCTCTTGGTGCCCTCATAACTAGTTCTGCTTTGTGTTTTCTACATTTTGAAACACCCATTTTTGCCACAGCTTACCAATACTAAAGTCTTAACCTGTTCTGGTTCACTGAAACTTCAAGTTTGACCCCCCAACATCAGAGGAATGATAGACCTAGGCCAGGAAGCCTGCTCGTTTCCCTGTCTGTACCATCCCCACCTGTCCCTAATACGTGCCACAGGTGTCATTTTATGTAAATATGTTACCAAAAATTGGTAGCCACACCGCTACACACATAAGGAAGGCATGAGTCTGGAACTAGATGCAACAGAAAAAAGTAGAAATTGTTTAACGTGTTTAATAAATAAGTCTATTTTTGAATGAATAAAAATAAAACAAAAGCTCTTTCTTGAAGGGTATGACCCTCTCATGGCTGTAGATTCATGCAATATTGACCAAAATGGAAACAAACATTGTAAGGACACAAAGCTAAAAGTCTATGTGTTAATACAGTCTAATTCTGTATTGGCTTTTTCCAACAATAGGCTTACAGTTAAACAATAATTTATTAAAAGTCACTTGCTAACCATCAGGGCCAGCCAAAGACATTTTGCTGCCTGCAGCACCTTTCAGCCACGGAAAGCAAGTGGACTGATGCAGCCAAATCTTGCTTCAACACTGACGATGGGAAGCATTCTCTTCTTCATTTGAGAGCATTAGGACAGCTTAGGGGTACAAGACAGGCTGCCTGGAACACATGCCTGTTCCTCGAGCAGAGAATGACCAGGTGGACATTGTCAGCGCTCCATCTGCACAACCCAGCAAGAGGCCTACCTTAGCTGAGTCGGCCCAGCTCATCACTGAGAAAATCAGTTGAAGTTACAATTAAGGAAAAACAAAAAGAGGATTTGATTAAAATAGCTGATTGTTTGGAAGAAAAGCTGAATCTTATAATTAATCCATGAGTTAAAAGTGCACATTGTATCCTACCCTTCTTCCATCCAGTCCAGCACTGCTAAATCTTAGTTAAACAACGAGGTATCCTCACAGTATTTTGTGGGCCCAACTGTATGACAATTCACTGTTCGAAACCTTGTCTTATCTGGTTGAAACTGCTTGATGGTACGAGACCTTCTCATTAGGTAGAGATACACATTGCAGGACTATTGAGGTAGCCAAAACACATATTTGTGAGAGAGCAAAAGAACTCTCAAAAAATGTTTACTGTCAGCCAGGGTAAACATAACTGGGGTGACCATTGATCTTACTTGCTTATAATTGGAGGGTAGTTTTAGAAAGTTGAAAGGAAGACTATCCCAGATAAGCCTTTTAACTATCCCTTCATACCAGGGCTGGGTGGATGAGCGAATCTAGCAAAGAGGTTTTTCTGATTCTGAGACTGATAAATATAGTCGAAGATAAATCATGAAAAATGCCACAGACGGATGTGTTTGCACAGAAGAAGAACTACACGACACCAATGATGCCCAAAAAATCAATTCAGGCCATGTGACTAGTGTGCACGTAATGTTCTTGGAAAAGAAAAGTTTTATTTCCTCCTACCGTTTTGGCAAACAAAAAGTTAATATTTACCAGCAGGAAACAGCCTGGAGGTTTCAGAGGAATTTACATGGGTTCTAGTGACATGCCAGGTTGATTGGAATGGTTTTCTAACTCCTGGCACAAAAAGCATGCTTGATCTTAGCCAAAAGGCCGAGAAGTGATACTCCTGGCACAAAAACCGATTACTACTAGAGTTTCAAACCATGATCCTTCCAATATTTTCCTGAAAATCCAGAGGCACATTAAACAAATGCTTAGATGTTAAGTGAGGAAGTATCATTTCAAACAGAAACTATTTCAAGAAAAGGGAAGGTGTGTTCAATTCCTGTCTAAATGTAACAGCAGCAATTCACTGCACCAAACAAAGGGAAAAGAATGGAAATAATCATTTATCTGTGCCTGAGACACTTTTTCTCCCTCCACCTTCATATTTTTAACCATTGGAAGGAAAGGGTTAAATGACAAGAAATTAAGAAAGACTGTATTGTCAGGTTTCAATACATTTGGCTGGCTGGTTCGGCTCAATAGACCTCTGTGTACACAACACTAATCTCAGTACCAGAGAGTATCTATTCTAGTCTCACATCTAATAGACAAATATTGGGACAGGTGCTATTTTCCCTCTGACTTGCAAGAAGTAGAATTAAGGAACAAACATTCCAGTTTCTAGAGAAAAAAATAGCTTTAGAAACTTGGATATTTTTTTGCCATTTATATTAAAGTTCTGACAGTGGCAGGGATGCTTGAAAAGATGTAAATGCTAGCTGGTACAGGCAATTGAACAATCTGCCATTGGGTTCAGTTATGGACTGAAAAATTTCCTTCCAACTGTAGAATTGTAGCTAAAGTTTTTCCATCAGAAGACATCCAAAACGTTCAATTATTTCTACATCTTGACAATATTCTATTGACGCAAATGGTCTGTTGGGTGGAAAGCAGCTGCTTCCTCTTCCTTCCAGCTACAAAAGTAGGAAGGAGCCAGTGCCTGGAATCCTACTCAGCATTCTTTTATGTGCTTTCACTTCCTAGCTCAAGGATGGCATGACCTAGGTCAATGCTCCAAGATCTGGGCATTTCATACTTAACAGCTAAGGAAAACTTCTGGTTTTGCAGAGGCTGCTGCAGTATGATAGCCCATGCATGTACAGAAGACATAGAAAGGGCGCGTAACCCGACAGGTAGGGAATGTAACCACCTCCAACACCATGCACACAACAAGGCCCTTGTCCTGTAGGGTTACATCTCAACCTGCCACCCATTAACTATCACAATGTACTCCCCAATGAAAAGAGTGGGAAACTAACAAATGCTTAAGTTAATCAGATCCCATTTTCCACTAGCAATTTCTCAAAACAGGGCAGGGAAAATAATCTGTTCATTTCCTGTATCAGAACATACCATATACCCTAGTACTAGTAGGGTGTGTGTGTGTGTGGGTGGTGTGGTTGTTTCAATTTTAATCTATACAACTGCCAACCCTCAGTTACAAATATTGTCGTAACTGACGCTAGGAGAGAATTTCATCCTAGGGTTAATCCTGCTTGAAAATGGCACTTGCTTGGCACAGGAGCTCATTTTCCCATAGTACAAATCTTCAACCCTTATTTTGATATGTAATGTTCTTTAAAGGAAGACGCCTAAGTCGGCTATTAGAATATATTGAAACCTTTCCGTTATTTACGATGTGCCCAGCATTTTCCCTGTGCATTTAGATTTCCATTTTGTAATTTCCTCTGGTTTCTCCTCCAAAGTTTCATGACAAAGCAATGAGAAATATCATTTAACAGTGCAGAGCCAACATACCTGAACAGTTTGGGTGTTAGACCAAGGTTAGGCTCATGGCATCCACTGTATTTCCTACCAGAACCCCAAGAATTCTGAGTCCAACAATTTCTTTTGATTAGGAGAAATATATGCAATTCAGTCCTTCCACACAAAATGAATGCCCTTGGTTACCCTGCCACCCAAGCTTTCTTCATTTCAGCATTCATTTTGTTGTGGCCATTATTTAAAAACTGGTAGTCAGAAATACTTGCTGTTTTACTTCAAATGACCCAGAGATGTTAATCTAGCTTCTGTTCATGCCTATGTCAATGCTTTTTGAAAATAATACCAGTAAAATCCTTTAAAAAATGTTAAAACTGTAGTAATTTTGAAATCATTATTTCCAGCTAGCTAAGATTGGGTTGGATCCATGAGCATATGGATAGTTAAAAAGTGTGATGGGTTACAATTGAATATAGAAAGCTGCCTTTGCTGAATTTAGATAATCTTACAGTACTATCAGGACACAAGTGGCACAGATAAACCACTGAGCTGCTGGGCTGATGATCAGGTCAGCAGTTCGAATCCACACAACGGGGTGAGTGCCAACTGCTTTGTTTCAGCTTTTCCCTACCTAGCAATTCGAAAGCATGCAAATACAAGTTTATAAATAGGGACCACTTTGGTGAGAAAGGTAATAGCATTCTGTGTTTAGTCATGTCACCCACATGGCCATGGAAGTGTCTTTGGACAACACTGGCTCTTTGGCTTACAAACGGAGATAAGCACCGGCCCTAGAGTCAAACACAACTAGCATGCATGTGTGGGGGAACCTTTATATTACAGTACTATCAGCATTGACTGGAAGTGGCTTTCTAGGGCTTTAGGCACAATTTATTCCTGCCCCAAGCTGCATGCTGGGAATCTAATGTAAGGTCTTTTGCATGCACAGCGTGTTCTCTACAAACTTGCCTTACTTAGTAAGATACATGGAACAGCAGCAGCTAGAAATCTAATTGATGTAGACTTCTTTTTAAAAACCACAATGTCTAACCTAAGTTCATTGTTGCATTATGTTAAAAGAAAAACATAACAACTCTGTATCCACGGCACAGGAATGAAAAAAGTGGTTTATTTTTATTTTATTTTTTTACACATAAAGGTCTTTATTAAAAAGTAAGGCTGGTAGTGGAATTTTATTTTGATGCATAAACTTGATAGAAGTGGTACATTACAGAAATTGTATACAATGGTGGATAAACAAGTCAGTCACATATACGGGTTACTCTTTTTTAAAAATTAGGATCAATAGTTACCATAAGTATTATTTCCCCCAATTACATTGTAAAGTGTCTTGTGTAATCATATTCTATTGTTGGAATGACTGCTTGTACAAATTTCAAAAAAATCAGAAGATACCTGAATACTTAATTAAGGAAAATGACTGTGCAGGTTAACCACCATAAGTCTGCTTTGAACTGCACAGCAGAGAAGCA
The DNA here is from genome assembly GCF_004798865.1 of Varanus komodoensis. Classification (NCBI taxonomy): domain Eukaryota; kingdom Metazoa; phylum Chordata; class Lepidosauria; order Squamata; family Varanidae; genus Varanus; species Varanus komodoensis. Next base: position 37,466,320 of record NW_025335941.1, read on the forward strand.
TACACACTTTTACACGCTTTTCAACATCTCACCTTTCCTCAAAATAAATTTGGTGTTTGATCTTGACAAAAGATCCAGATAAGAAACCAGCTTAATAGAATAGCTGAATGGCAAGAGCACATTCTCCACTGTGTAGAGAAGTCTACTGAACTATTTGTTTTGGCTGAGAGTTATTGCTGCAACTGGAGACAGCTGGAATTTGCTGAATGCCAGAAATAGTCTATTGAGGTTTTCCCTACTCCCATCACTGCTTTTGTTAAAATCAATGCAAGTACAGACAAAGCACTGCTCTAAGGAACATATTATTGTTTCTGTTAACAGGTATGAAAACTGTGGATTTGTTCTAGAATACAGTAACATACATCATCACACAGCTACAGTGAGTCAAAACTGAGACATGAAACTTTCTCTCAATGCAGTTGCTTTTCTTTTCAGTCACCTAGACTATTTGAGTGCAAGCAGGCCACCTGAAATTTAATAATGTAGGGCTGTGAACGGGTAAGAGGTGGGTGAGAAGCAAGTAAATAAGAATGGGGAAGGAGAAGTAGGGAACCCATGCCGTATATTGGATCTGGATGAGACAACAGATGAGACCACTCTAAACTTTTCTCTGAATCAATAGTTAAGATATAATAAAAGGATACATATGCACTCCAAGTTCTCCCCCACCTTCTGCCACAGTTTCAATTATTTTCTTCATCACTTCTGCATGCCTGAAAATAAATCATGAATACTTTTCAGTGCCAATGTAAGCATTATTCTATAACTCAGCAAGAACAAAATAAATGCCAGCTAAGTATCCTGGCAACAGAAAGATGCAATGGCTTTTCCCATTTCAAGCTACTTGGGGTCTTGTTTTGGCAATAGCGTTGTATGTCTCCACCTGCAGTCCTTCCCCTACTGTTTATCATAAGCAGCAGCACAGTCATAGAAATAATATGGCAACACAAGAGAACTGTAGGCCAGTGTAATTTCTGCCATGTGCCAACTACATTTGTAAGGCTGATATTACAACAAACCCTTTCAAATTAAATGCAGACCAAGCATGCCTAATGCATGCTATCATTCACTCCATCAAATAAATCCATCAACAGTACCTGGGTGGTTTGCATTACTGATCCAAACTGACAGCCACACAGAACTTCCACGAAACACAGCACTCCAGCTGGTACAACCCACCCTAAGAACTTAGCTAAAGGAGTGAGAGGGACCTGCCTATTGCATTAAGTGCTGCAAGGTCTCACTTATCCCATTTCTTTATTGCTATTCCAATACTGATCTATAGCTTAATGCCTCCCTCCATCCAAAGTAGTTCTTCTTGCATTTTCACATCTAGCAGTCTTCATTCCATTAAGTACAGAATGTCTTGGTGCATAGCCTCTTCATCATAGACCCTTTGCATGTAATTAGCAGGATCAATAGCTCATGTAATAACTGAGGTAACAGGCTTTGGATAAAATTACTAAGCACCCATAGCAGCTCCAAATAAGCTGGGAGTAAGCACTTTACTCCCAACAGTTTCCTAAGGCTGCTTCTCAAAGCAGACCCTCATAAACCTCCTGGAGTTTGGAAAATACAAGCAATGGATATACAGACAGCAATGAAACCAGTTTAAACACCCTGTCATGTAAACATGTTTTAGCAGGTTTTATGAGAAAAGTTGGCTTAAAACTGGGAAGAAACCGCTTTGGACTTAATGTAATTTGGCATCTTTATGAACTAATGGAAATTTTACCCAAAACTGCTTAATCTCAAGAATATTTTAAAACATGGCTCAGAAAAGAGAAGAATCCTTGAAGACTGACTCCATTGAGGTAACATAAAGTCCACACCTGAATCTTAATAGATATTCCTTTTAAGCCCTTCAGTTCAACCTGAACAACAGGTTAAAAAGTGGCTGAACAGCCTCTAAGAGGCAATGCCCTTTGGCATTATGCTACAGCAGCCAGCTTGAGTTATTACAGGCTTCCTTTTCCTGAGTTATGAATATGCATCTTTTCCAGTACAGCAGTATATCCCTCAGCCCTACTGCTGACAGAAATGGCCCTGTGCTGTTACATGTCCATCAGGTCCCTACAAGAACAGCATCTGTTTTCCCTCTGATCATCCAGGCTGCAATACTCCACAGAACTCTCATAAGAACACAAGAACCTATGAGCTATGTTGATCCAGCCCTATGTTGATTTAGCCCTTGCAAAAAGCCTCTAGCTGAGGCTTTTTGAGAATGAGGCGGCATATAAATGTTCCAAATAAATAAATAAATCTGTTCCCCCAGTGGCCAGCCTCAAAAGACAAGGGCAACAGCACCCTCCTTGTCATATTCTCCAGCTACTAGCATTACTGAAAGGCATATACTGGAGGTAATATGTAAATATAATGACTAAGCAACATTGATAACCTTATCCTCCATCGGTTTGTCTATTCTAGTAGTCTTCCAGACGCTGCTGGACTCTTCCATGGCCACTGGTCATTGTGAATGAGGCTGATGAGAGTTGGCAGTCCAGCATGGTAAACGAGGGTGGAACCCTGGGAGGGTCCAGCCCCATGCTGCTGCACGATTACTGCTGCCAAGACCATTCTTACTTCTGAGCAAAAGGTGTTCTCTTGTGCTGTGGCCAAGAGGCTTACGATTCAGAACTGGACTCTAGAAGTGAACCAAAAGGAAGCACGCTCCTAGGTACCACATCCACTAAAATTTCAGAACTTTTACACTAGGAAAAAACCCATAGGCTGATCACTCTGAATTGAAAGCTGCACCAACTTTGACAACTTGACCTAATTGCACTGTGCTTCTCAGAAGGATTCAACAAGAGTGTCAGGAATTTAGAATGAAGACAAATGCACGAATTTATTAGGAAACCAAGATGTGACATCATGTATAAGCAGATACACATAATTTGGGGAAAACCCATCTCTAGGATAGCTGTTTGCCATCTTCCAGAGAGATAAAGTGGTGGGGAAAAAACCCAGAAAAACAAGTTTAGTTGGTTAGACCTCTACTGGTGTTACCTCACTGGGGCTTTCAAATGCAACAGAGCCCAGGGCTGACTTATTTTAAAAAATAAGTTTTCCTAATGCTTTTAGGCATGGCTTTCAGTCAGAATTAGAGTAGCTTAAGCTAAGTGCAAGACAAAACGATTTTAATAGGTTGGGAAGCTGCTCCGATTACTAATACAAAGCATCAACCATTTCATTGAGCCAAGTAGCCCAAATATTTCATCAATTACTTTATATTATATTCTATACATGATTAGAAAAACACATGCTGAAGAAATACCTGCATGGATGAACTGAGCACATTGGAGGTGGAGGAAGATGGGGATGGTTTTCAATTGTCACAGTCTTTTTAACATGATCTTGACTAATATCTTCATACATATGCTCTACAGTTAATGGCTGCCGTTGCTATCAGAGCAAAAGTGAGTGAAAAAAGATAAATAATTCAAATTCCTCTGTTATTAGGAAAAAGTGTTAGTGAAATCAAATATAATTTTATCATACAAAGTGGGAAAACTATAGGTTTGAAAAGTGACTAACAAATGCACTGAGTAAATTAATTGTATAGAATTTGCATTGCAAGCCTCATCATTTGTTTATAAAAGCAAATAAATTAATTTTAATTTCTTTTATACAAGGGTTGCTGACATGCTCAAGGTCAATTATGACACCCATGGCTGGCCCAGGATTTAAACACAGGTCTCTCATATACAGAACAGCCACATTTATGCATTAATATACCTCTGACTTCATCTAAGCAGAGGGCAAGGCCAGCTGTTGGATTCAGACAGAGAAATCCATATCTTGAGATCTGAACTTTATGTATTTTAAAAAGCAAGCTTCTAGCCCTTAAAGCAAAAATACAGCTTTAGAGGTCTGTGCAGAAAAAACTGCTAAAATTTCAAAACCCAATGGGGAGAAGTGAGAGAGCGGAATTCTAAGGAAAATATTTCAGGGACTTTCAGAACACTTTGCACTTCTATATGGTTCAAACTGAAAATTATATTCAAAAGTTATTGTATAGATTTTTTTTACCAATCTGCGTAATGTATACTGATCGCAGAGTCTATTTTTCCTTGGTGCAGAATTTAGCATATCTGAGGAGATTTTTTTTAAATGCAATGTATACCCAGTTCTGCTTCTAAAATGCATAGTCATCTTTGTTGTTGTTCTTTCATTCACTACCAGCTGAACACAACTCACAGAGAGAGGAGCAAAGAATAAAAACATTTTGTTTTCTTCTTTGTGTTGATAAAAGAAGTGGAACTTGGTAAGCAGGGTTCCCCAGCAGCAGCTGGAAGTATATGTAGTAACTCTAGGGCATTTTTCAGCCATAGCCTTTAGGATGGATCCCATCATCTTAGTTTAGAAGGAAAAAAAACCTGTGCCAATTTATTGCCTCCTATATGACTTCAGTAAAGGCAGGCTGTTTACACCTTTAAAAAGTGCACAAAGCAGACATTGCACTGTAATGCATCGTTGGCTTCTCAGAGGAAATCTGAAGTTCATGTTACTCACTGTAAAGGAGATACTCAAATCCATGCTTTGCACATCAGCAAAACTGGAAAAACTGCTACGCAAGACCCTTGAAATCTACTTGCCCCCTCTTTGTGTCAGCTCTAACAGATCTGTGGTCGTGTACTTAACACATCCACAACTTTCACCACCACACATAACTGAAGCTGTCACTTCCAGGAACATGCATGAAGATAACATGCTACTGAAAAGCAGCCATAGACTGTATGCACAAGAGAGGACCACACATACCAAAAAACTCAGACATATGTCAGCAGCTACTTCATTGATGCATAATTAAAAAGCAGTTTCTATAGTCAACTGAAACCAGAAGAGTAAGAAACAGAATGTTGTTTCCTTGTTGCCTATTTGAACACATAGCTAGAACAGAAGATTTCATTCAGGGGCCAAATTACTTTTTAGCGTTTGTTTCTTGGTCTTTTATCTGAGGCTCATTACCAGAACACAGTTGTAGGCAATGCCTGGTCTTCCAGATGGTTGCTATCCCCTGCTATAACCTATTGTCAAATCACTTCACTAATGGGTTCTAGGCAGCTTTAAATCAGGAGAAATAAAGGATGTACCTCGTCATAGCCAAATAACCAAAGCCTTGGTGTTTGGTAGTATTTGTCATATGTGATGTAAAGGTCATATGTCCTTGTCTGTAGAATAGCTTCTTCTCCACCTCCAACTTCAGCTTTAGCCTTGGCAGCTTCCACTATTTTTCTTGTATCCAACGTTGCCTGCTCAAGATTTATGATAAAAGTTATTAATTCAAAACTGTCAGCAGCTATCTACTCCCCACCAATTCAGTATCTACATCTGTTAGATAGTGCAGTATGTGCAGACCACACTTTTAAACTTAGTTCCACAAGCCATTTTAAGGAGTATGCTATGGTACCCAAGTTGAAGTCAAAAGAAGCACTACTTCTGTGCCAGAAGTACAGAAGCACTCACATCATCTATCTCCAGCAGTCCACTCTCTTCATATTCTGAAAGAGTAATATAAAGAGATAATTTACTGTTTATTATTTTTGTTGTTCTGGTCCTTTCCTGAACAAGCAAAGCAGGCAGCAATTTTTATGAACACATCTCAAATTAAAATATATTTGGTTAAGAATTGTTGTTAGCTTCCACCTCAAATACTTAATGAACTGCTGTGCTGTTACAGAATGTTCACTAACTTTGTATATAGGGGAAATGACAGCATGAGGATATGAAGAGGTTGAGAACCTGATGGAGAGTCCAGGAGGCAAATGAGGTGAAGATGAAAGAAAATGGATAAGGAGCCAACCCCACCGCCCCCACAAAATCCATGTACCATTCACTGCAAAAAGGGAAATCCATGGCTATATTGGACAGCATTCAATGCTATCACTCCATTTGCTCAATTGACATAGTGCTACCATAATCAGCCTCTAATGCTCCACTAATAGTGTCAGCTGGTGCAACAGGTTACCTTGGTGCCGTGCTTCAGGTTCCTTACACTAACATTATATCAAATGTGTAAGCAAAGCAGCAGCACTGCCCATTTATTTATATTTATTACTCTTTGGGGGAAGGAGCTGCTTCCTCCAAAGCAGCTGATCCAATGGCACTGTGGCCTTGTGAGACCTGTTACGTGGAAAGAGTGGGCTGTCTTGTCTGGGTCCACATGAGGAGTTTCACAACTGTATAGGTATTTGAACATGATCTATGCCCAGTGCGCCAAACATGACAACTTATCGGAAGCAAGAGAACCTCCCACTGAATCCTCCTGTCTCTGAATTAAATTTACCTCTACAAATCCCACCTATACACTTATTTGCCCTCTCTATAAAGACCTATTCTCTATAAAGAATGGTGGGAGAACATTATAAAGTTTCCCCACCATTATTTTTTTCCCAATCTGCTTTAGCACTCCCCAAAATTAACAGTTACTATGTTCTTCCTAATGTTGATCCTTGAACTCAGCAGTTAGAACCCATTACTTTTTATCAAGAAGGGAATATATGGCATGTATTTTCATGCCTGCAGCAAAGTTTGCAACACTACCCTAGAAAAAATCCTTCACAGAAAGATCTCCATGTACAAAATGGATTCTGTTCAAAGATACCGTATTAGTGTGATTAACCTACCTTGCTGTAGTGAAAGACACCTTCAAAGAACAGATAATTACCTTCCATATCTGCTGCCTCTCCCTCATCATCATCATCATCTTCACAAGAACCTGTATGTTCTGCTAACTTTGTACTGTCCTGTGAAGACAAAAATGCAATTACAGTTTCACTGCTCAACAGAACTTCTAGATCAGAGTATACATTGGCAAAGCTGAGCACACACAACACAACAATGCTATGTATGAGAAATCTGTGACACTAGAATAAACTACTAAATCAGTCAAGATCAAAATACAAAGACCGAAAATATAATCTGGACCTCTGTGTACTGCTCTAGTTTTTCTTGTATCAAGTAACTTTGTTTTTTACATCCACATCTTAAGATAACTAGGAGTTTGAGAGGAAAAGTCTTTTTTACATAATAAAACTTGCCTGTTGAACATCATATAAATGGTACTGAAATATTGGATGTTTATGGCACTAATACTGTGTCTCAAAATAGAACTCACCCTTTTTGTAGCTAGCTAGCTATATAGTGCATTCTAATAATATTGCCTTGACAAACCATGTAGCATCTTTAAGACACAGTCGCGTGACAACATTGCATAGAGTGTCCAATCATGTTATATTCTGCTGGTACATCTGAAGACAGCACCCACTGAGAATGCAAAGATTGCCCTTCTTAATTATTTTGGCTTGAAACATGACTTTGTTCCAGCCGCTGGAAGCATTCCCTGAGCACAACTCACCTGAAGGTATATCTCTACTGGCAGAAGAACGAGGCAACCTTTGCTGATTACCCTTCAACCTGAAGCCCCTTGCATCCTCTAAACAACATCTGCTGTGGGCTGCAGGGAGAGGGGGAATGGGGGAAAAAAGCACTGTCTCCCAACCTTTCCTTAAAAATGTATGTTAGAAATGTTAAGCTTAAGACCAAAATGTTTGCCAAGTGTGAGCAAAGCACAGCTCAGCCATTTCTTAGCCTGACAAGTCTGAGCAAAGATAACTCACTCATCCCCTTATCCAAGAGCTCTGCATATTCAGTAGTTTGGGTTAGAAGCCTAAGCACAAGTTAGCCTGTAGGCAAATTAAAACATCTTACCAAGTCATTAACTAAGCCACCAAGTATAAGGACCAGAAACAGACTCTGAATCTCTCTCTGCCCTAGTTTACTGTTTTAGAATCAGCCCTCCATAAGAGCTGCATCTGGGTGCTTCAAAATATTGGTGCTTTTATCCAGTATGCTTGATAATAATCTGCAGAAAAGTCTTCCTTCAATCAAGAGAGATGAGGTCATGTTAGGTTCCAGCATATCACTCCAATCTATGGGTAGCATAACTGGAATGCATTATAAATTAAGAAAGGGGCCTATTGCAAGAAGTACACTATGTTAGGTTTACACTTTAGAACTCTTCCAGCTCATTACTCACAAATTCACAAGTTAATACCTTGCTCTCCACCGTGATCTCCTTAATAGATTCTGTCACTCCTGTAATGCCTGTTGAGAGCACAGATAGAGTCAGAACTAGGGATAAACCTGCTGATGCTTTATCTACACCATTCCACAAATCATTGTAATTCAGAATGTTCAGTGGCTGTTTTTTTAAATGGTTAAGGATTCAGATTCATTGAGGAAGGCTAAAACTTGAATATGGTCTCTACAGCTGCACAGTTACATGCTCTGGAGTACTTTAAAGAATACGTGAGAATGGAAACACAATCTGAGCATTTATAAGCATGATGTGCAAGAGGAATACGCAAGAAAAGAACTACAATACCCGCATTGTGAAAAGTGTCCACCCATCCTCCATCTCCATCATCTTCTTCTATAATTGCTTCCAGTTCATCTGAATATTCCATCTGTTTACACCGCTTGTAGCATGGCACTACAAGAGTACACAATGTTCACTCATACAATAAATCAACTGGACAAAAAGTCTATTAACACTTTTGGCATTATATATTTTCAAATATTTACTGCTGATGTGTAAACTTCACATCTCTTAACCACCATTTTTGCAGCATACTTTATCTATATTTGAATGTGCAGAGCTGAAAATAGCTTAGCTAGCAGCTGATTAAAGTATATGCAAGATCCCTGGGAGTCTGTACAGATAATAATGTATGACTTGTAGAAATGCAGTGACAAGACAGGCAAACATCCTCTGAATTTTAGTAGAGCAGTTGATTTAGTGTCGCACATAGGAAGCACAACTTAAAAAAGAGAAAATGCAAGTATCAACACATACCCAGTAAGATGGGTAAACACTACGTGTGGAAACAAAGGCCATCTAGTGAGATCACTAGGGGCTGGCCTTGGAACTTATTGTTCACCTGATGTTTGCTTCCAGATGGAAGGGACCTAACTATCATTCAGAGAGCATGATGCAACTATTCCATACTTTCTTATTTAGCAGACCTTCCCCAGAAAGAAAATATGGAAGCAGAGGTGGATAAGTGGAGGGCTACAAGGGGAATATGTTTCCTGGAACCAATCTAATATTTTGTGAATGTGGCAAAGCAATTGAACAACAGAAATATTTTCTGGAAGCCACTGTTTAATCTTCTGCCATGGAAAAGAGCACATTTGAATACCTACCTACCTTATATTCCCCTACCCCAGAATGTCTAAGGCACTACAGACCACATTAAAGCATTAGCAAGTGCACTACATAAAGTTCACACTGTTCCTAGATGCAGCAGTGACATTAATAAGTTTGTTTTGTGACAGTAATAAGTTTGTTCAATTATAGGTTTTGATGTAAAAGCATATACATCTGTGGCAGGTATTCACTTCATCACAATCACAATACAAAGCCAGACTTACCATTTTTAGTGACCAAAAACTGTTTATCTGCTGGGAGATAAGCCTTGACCTTTAATTCTTCTCCTGTAGCCCTTAAAAATACAAAATGAGAATTTAATAATCTGCAAAGAGGAGACTAGCTTTGCTTCTTATAGAGCAGTACTATACTTCTGCTCATGCTGGGAAAAAACCACTATGAACAGCTAAAATAGTGGAGGGGTATTCAAAAGAGAAAAGCAATCTAAGAAGACAAAGCCCCTTTCAGCAAAGCGTGTTAGTGTTTCAGATCGAAGAATGTATTTCTATATATTAAACTCAAACAACATTCTCAGACTGCTATTTCCCTTGGTTCTTAATATTTTTCTGCCCAACTTCCAGTGCATCAAGGTTATTAGCAATCAGTTCCTTCCCACTTACATTGGCTGCCTTATGCTTCCAAACCCAATTCAAGGTGGTGGTCTTGACCTATAAGACCCTACACAACTCAGGATTGAAATACCTGATAGAGCATCTCTTTTGTATGAACCTACCCATACACTATGGTCAACATTAGAGACCTTCTTCCAAGGAAGGGTTGTGGGGGGCAACAAGAAAGAAAGCTTTATAATTGTGGAACCCTCCCGTCATTGAAATTCATTAGGTAACATAAATGTCTTTCTTTTCTTTTCTTTTCTTTTTTGCACCAGTTAAAGACTTTCTTCTATGCCCAGGCATTTGATGACTTTTGATAGAATAGTTTAGTTTCTTAGCAGAATTTGGTAGCTTTATTTTCAGGTGTGCTTCATTTGCTTTTAAACTGCTTTACATTTCTGAACATAAAGGGTTTTATATTGTTTCTTATCATGTGATGAAACGCCCAAATAGCATTGGCTACTGGATGGCACAGAAATGCAGTTAATTTACATAGGGAAAGTAGCTGCTCAGAGCCTCATGAAAGTTCTAACAGGCTGGGATCTTTCAAGCCCACTACTCATAAAATCCTAAAGAATTAGTGGCTGGGATTCTGTGTTTGCTTCCTGTTGTAGAATTACCTGAGTCAAGTTCAGCCAATGTAGGGAGGGAGATTTTTCCACATTCTTCTTCCTTCCTTTTAACTCCTCCTGCCCCAAATTCCATCTTCTTGCCCAAATCCACCCTCACAAAGGCACTGAACAACTATTTTATATACCCTGTGTCTCTTTGCATGTACCTTTAATCAGAGAAACAAAAACTGAATGCCTAGAACTTGCAACAACCAAGAGCAGGTAGTTTGGCCAGACAAAGCCACATTCATGAGATGAAAAATTGAAATGAATGCCCGTGTTGAATGAATTTCCTACCCATGTGTATAGTATGAAAGAATCATTAATTAATTTTATGGGGCTGTTAAGTATAGGCTTGACATGCCTATGATAAGACTTAATTGTAACTATTGCTAATGAAAGAAATTTATTATTTTGTGATCTTTCTAAAAAAATCTAATTTAAACTTCAAAAATTCAATTTTTAAAATCTGTTTTCATCTACCAAGTCTATTGCCAAAGCAAAAAACTGGTAGAACTCATGCAAAAAAAAAAAAGGCCACAGTTCTTACATGTGTGTTACACAGAACCCATAGAATACACTTCGCTTTTGCCTATTTGCACACTCACTAATAAGGAATGCAATGTTCAGTGTGGAGACATGCTTACCCACATGTCCACCCACAGTACTCGGTTAGTGATACAAGTAGAACAGCCACATGCCTTGTTACAACATTCTTTCCTCTCGAAGGGGGTGTGTGTGACATGGCAAGGAGGATCATACAAAACAGGACGCACCATGTACCACCCTGATTACTTTATGCACACATTGTGGGAAATGTGCATGCATGCAGGATCAGCAGAAACAAATGTGTTAACCAACTCAAAGTGCTCTATAGAATCTTACTTACCATTGCCAAGTAGGACAGTGGTGAACTAAATGGTCTCCAGCTGCCACAAACTGCCAAAAAACAATGTGGTAGAAAGTTTCCATCAGATATACAGATAGAGTTCCACCAGCCTGAGTAACACTATTATAGACAGTGCCTATGCAAATTAAGAATGTGAAATCTGAAATCTACAGATGCCAGTTCAGTAATGTATCAGAATACACTGGCAACAGGATGAAAATACTCCTGGACAGATTCACTTACGTGGTGACCAAGCGGGGTAGGTGTCCCATGTGCACAAGATTTTATCAAAAAAGCTAGCCCCAAATGCGCCCCCCCCCGCAAAAATCACTCATTCAATAATCACAGCCAGCATATATCTTATTTAGTTAAGGATCTTCTTTCTAATAATGAAATAGTTGGGCTTGCAAGTCATGCTTATCTTCCTCAAGAATAAGCAGAGAGGTGTGAGTTGTTTGGTAAACAACCCAGAGTATGTCTGATAAGATGATTAGGCTTGTAATAGGTTGTTCTCCCCACACTTTCTCCTCAATCCTCTAGCCAGCTCTGGCTCATACCCAGGTCTGGTACATATCTATTATACATTGTTCTGAGAGCTTTTGGCTAAAGAATGGTATATAAAGTCTTTAAATAATAAATATCCAAGATGACTTTGCCACAGAATCCCCCATCTCCTTGACACAGTCCCCTCCCCACTCTGGTCATGATCCCTTTTCATTCCCTGAAATTCTTATTGCAGAAAACTCTGGTAAAAAGAAATCTTCTGTTCCTTCAGCATTCTGGAATTGTCTATGTGATAGAATAACAAAAATTAGAAGCTACATGATCATATTGAGAGGCAATGTACCACTAGCCTACTTGTGGGAGATGTACTATCCCTTACTAGGAATGTAGCAAAGCTGTTAGAATCATCATACTGAGGCTCAAAATGCATGTTATGTAAAAAGAAAGAGACTAGGATTTTGTAATATTTCCACATTTCCTTTTGTAAACCTCTTTGTGTAAGGTAACAGTTGATTGCATTCATTTTAAAAAGTGTCATCTTCTCACTAATATAATCCACAAAGCAGTTTCCAAACAGGATTTAAAAATAACTATAAATGTTAGTATTTTGCAGGATGTATCCCCAGGAAAACACGCTTCTCTGTCACCACATTTTCACAGTATGACAATTTTTCCAGGGAAAAAAATGTTTATTTTAACCATTAACTATATCTTAGCATCTTGTCCTCCACTTTGCACTAAAGGGAACCAGCAAACCAGAACAAGAACCTCATGCTTTACTGCTTTCAAAAATTATTCTGAAAAGCAAACAATTTGTAACATACCTCTTCAGGAGTGATAACCCCAGTTTCTTTAAACTTTGATTCCTACACAAAAAAAGAAAAAGATATCTGCAAATATTTGAAACTGTAGGTCTTAGAATTTAACTACAGTGGTGCCTTGGCTCATGAACGCCTTGGTTCACAACCAAATCGGGTCACCAACAAAAATGTCATGAAAATTTTGAGTTGATGTGCGAACTCCGCATTGGGTGGCAACCAAGATCGTGGCCATCTCCCCCCCCCCCGCCCCCCAAGTGGGGAGATGGCCACAATCACAGTTGTGTTCGTGCAGGGAAGACATAGAGGAGCTGACAACAGGAGAACTTGCTGAACTCCAGAGTGAGCAGCAGAAGGCACTTGCTGAGGAGGATTCCACTGAGGAAAGGAAGACAGGGAGGAGGTTAGCAGTGATGTGATACAATCCATTGTGAAAAAATGGAATGAGTGCCAGGATTTCTTTGAGAAGCACCACCCAACATAACTGTAATGAACAGTGTTGAATCTGATGAACAATAACGTGGTCTCTCATTTCCGAAGGGTTATGCAGCATAGGAAAATCAAGTGACTATAGACAGATTTTTCACCAAAACTGACCCTGCAGCTAAGAGACAAAGAAGAGAGGAAACCCCTGAAAGAGATCTCCCCAGTGTCCTTATGGAGGGGGACTTTCCCTCAAAACAATAACCTCCCCACACCTAGGTTAGTGTTCTCCACTGTACTGGACAGTACTTTGTTCTTTGTCACTTTGTTTCAAATTTTTCTGATTAAAAAATATAGTTACAGAATGGATTGACCTTATTTACATTGAACCTTATGGGGAAATTTGACTTGGTTTGTGACCAAAAATTGGCTCACAACCACAAATTGGCTCACAACCACATTCGGAGGGGCCAGAATGAATTAACCTTATTTACATGGAATCTTATGGGGAAATTTGACTTGGGTCACACCCAGAGTCATGGAATGGATTAAGTTCGTGAGCCAAGGTACCACTGTGTATGTATTATCCTGCTTCCCACCCATACCCATACTTCCTGGCCAGACACACATTTGGTGTAGTATTGCAGATTTTGAGTTACAAGTTTTTTTTCATCTTCCTTGATAGACAACAGTGAAACACATCAGAATATAGAACAATGAGAGATTATGAAAAAGTCATATAATCAAAATACACTTATCCGAAAACACAGAGCACCTGTAAAGAATCAAAATCATCACCATTAATTGGTGCTTTTACTGCTCAGACAGTGAAGAGCATATCAGTAAGACATTAAAAAAAATTACTGCAGATTCTCAGAGTGATCCAAGGAGACTGTTGATTCAATAATTTCAAGTTCCTTTTAACAGGCATAACATTTTCCAGGCTTGGTTACTTCCTCTGCTACCTAGTTCTGGTTTTTGAACTCTACCTGCCTAGGGGGAGGGGACACCAGTATAAGACATCAGTATATTATCTGTGGGCAGTATGTTATGAAATTCTGACAATTCTTGCTTAAACAACTTTTAACCTGTTGCTGACAGCATTAGGAATTAGTCTGGACATTTCATCCCAACATGCATGAAACATAAAGACCTAGTTCACACAATTACAGACGATCGAACAAGCCATGGTTCACCTAACTAACCACTTGGGACAGCCTTACCATGATGTCTGAACCTAGGCAGGATGGCTTGTTGGAGGGGGAAAATAACCCTTGAATTACCCAACAACAGGCGATGAGGTCAGATGACATGAGAAACCCCGCCCAGATCGGTAATTAGGTAACTGATTGGTCACCTTCTCCGAGGATTAAACAAGCTACTATGACCCTTAGTGACTCTGCAAACCAGCCCAAAATGTGCAAAGCTAATAAGCTTAGAAAAGCAATGCCTCATCCCATCTCTCTAAAATTCTACTGGCATACAATGCCAATTTGAGGGTGTTACTATGGTTTCCAATGGGAAACCCAAGGTACCAACTTTTTCAGCTAAGAACCCTTGACAAGTCACTGTCACTCTGCTTTTGTCTACATCAGGGGTGTCCAACCTTTTGGCTTCTCTGGGCCGCATTGGAAGAAAAAAAAATGTCTTGGGCTGCACATTAAATACACAAACACTAACAAAAGCTGATAAGCAAAAAAAAGTCTGTGCATAATTTTCGTGAAACCTGCCACCACAGATAAGCAAAAGAGTCCTCACATAGTCCTAATTATGTGGCACCCCGTTTGAAGAGTCTTTTAATATCGTTGAGCAAGTTCAAAGTTTGTGATCACTAATAGAGAAAAGGGCAACATAAAACTACTGGGATATTTGACATTGTATTAGAAACTAATGGATCAATATCTGGTTCAGTTGAAGTAGTTGCAATTCCCAGTGAGTTTTCAAGGTGCTCATTAGATATTGCGGTTCTAATTTTACTCTTAGTATGCATCATTCTTGAAAATAGTTGCTCACAAATGTAGGTGCTTCCAAAAACCAAAGACATGAATAAGGCATGATTGTGAAGCAAGGGATATTTGTCTCTGGGATGATAGGGCCTATAAAAGTCCACGATCAAAATTTTCTTTAAGTTGAATGTCAGACTGCAGCTCTATATATTCCATTTGAAAACTGGCAGGTAACATATTTATATCAACTGAAAATGGAGTCGCAAATATACCAAAATACTGCTTATTTTCCCAGAAATCTTGAAATCTGTTTTCAAATTCATGTGTCAAATCGAAAAGCAAGGCTACACATTTTTTGCTGTTCACAGGACTATGTTTAGCCAATGTGTCAAAATGTATAAAATTGTTTGCAACAGTAGGTTGAAAAATTATTAATAATAAGCTGCATTTCACTAGCCAAGTCACCATGAGCATATGTATCATCTGATGGTGTAAATTTGACTGTCTGCTCTTGGAAGATAATATATTAGAAGCTGCACACAGCTGTAAAACTGAAGCTACGTATGTGTACAAATAGTGAGAGCATAGGTATGTTTATTTTACGTGACATTGTGACATGACATTGTTGTCTACAAAATGTACACTGGAGAACTGCGCAATTGAGTTACCAAAAAAATTGAAAAAAAATCTCAGAATGTTTAAAGTAAGTTTACAATTTTGTGTAGGGCTGCATTCATAGACATTCTGGGCCACATGTGGCCCCTACCACGAGTTGGACACCCCTGGCCTACATCCTAAGATGACTTCAAGATAAATAACCTTGTGTAAACTGTTCTGAACAGGCTTCTTGAAGAGCAAGGTATCAGTGTAACAGACTTAAAGCATTAACAAGCTTAAACTTTCCTGGAGAAATAATGAAGTATTGAAGAAAATCAAGTATCTCTTCAAATAAAGCAATCTGCCAAAAATGTACTTCTGCCAAATAATTACAAATTGTTTTGTAATGGCACTTCTGACACCTCTTGCTTTCCACTTACATCTCAGTTATGTGACGTAAGCTCACCTTTGAAAATACAGTCAAGACAAGTATTAATATGAAAAGTAGCATTTCTCATTCAGCACTTTTATGAATCTTCTGTTCCATGAATTGCACAAAGATTCAATGGAAATTCAGAATCAGATTTTTAGAGGAAGCAAAAAGGGAAGAAATTTAAAATGCATAACTCAAAGACACAAAAGAATTATTTCCATAGGGATGGAAGCTGCTAGTCTATGCCAACCTCTTACACAGGGCCTGGTCATGAAGAACATGTAAGTTTTGGCTATGATCCTTGCACTGCTGTTTCTAAAAGTATTCCACAAGCCCCATTCAAGTCATTAAGCTAGCACATTTTTATAGTACAACAGTAAGAAGTTTTAAGAAACATGTATATACTCCTAGCTTCATACAGACTGAAATAACCCTTAGCTAAGTCTTCAAGTGACATTATCATGTTGTAAGCCGCCCCGAGGTTTCGGCAAGGGGCGGCATAGAAATGTTATAATAATAATAATAATAATAATAACAACAACAACAACAACAACAACAACAACAACAACAACAATTACACATGCTCTCAGAACTGGACAAACTGTGCATACGTCATCTGAGTAAAGACATGTCCACTGGTACCCCTAGGCATAGAACCCTGACGTGCATACCCCTAGGGCCAACTTAGGCCAAGTTCAGGTTTCACAGTCTTGGCAGATAATCAGACATCTTCTCTTATTATGGATACAAGCTAAGAACTTTGAGGATTTATAAATAAGTCTCGTATACATTATGAAAGAAAAAGCAACACCAGCTTCCAGGATTCTAGGGGAGTATCATTCACATGTTCCAATTACTTTTTAATGTTTCAATTGAGAAATAACTTTTAAAGACAGAAATCAATTTTTTCTTGTTTATTCCCTTTCCAGGGAGGTCTTTACAGTGCCATACAGAAATACAGTCTTATATAAAGGAATCAATTTACAAGTCTGTATTACATGCTATTAAGACTAAAAAGTAACTTTAGCAGAATAGTTATAGGGTACAGGAGGGCATTAAATCTTATTTAAATTATTAATAATATAAATGTACTCCATTCTGTTAGTGAGCTTTCCTTTTTATGTGTTTCCTTTTCCTCTCTAGAATGGAATCAATTATTTGTGTGTGCATGTGGGGGGGGGGGTAAGATTTGAAGCTATGTGAACAATTAAGAAACCTGGCATTTGAACATAAGTTTAAATGCACAATTTTACCTGTAGCTGTAAGCCTCATCAAGAAAAACATGAGGCAGAAAAGGTTTAATACAGGGACTTAAACAACCAACTAAATTCATCATACAGGCACTATCCCACTGAAGAGCTTGACAGAAGAACAAATAGATCACATTAAATTACACATGTTTTTAAGTGTATTGTGTTACTTGTTCACTCTATATCTTTCCACTACTGTATCTTGTGACAGTGTCATGAGATGTCAGTAGCATCTCAGGAAAAAGATTCAGAACTATGAAATCTTCATACCCATAACTTCTAGCAGAAAACCTAAGTTTTATTTGCTCTCCAGCCCTCTTTTTTCCTTTGTTTTTGCAGTCATTTTCATAATCCTTTCCTCTCTTTCCTATTCACTAATTAACTTTGTTTCATCATTCTCCCTTGCAGTCAGCTACTAGCTCAGCTCAGATTCCATAAGAGCAAGAACCTCTCCCACCCCAAGCCAGGTTGTTCAAAACCTTCTCCCGCTATACTCACTCCTAAGGCTACTGACCTTCTCATACTCTGCTTTGCTCAATTCTATGGATTTCTTTCACCTTCATCAGCTCTTTCCCATTCTTGAGTAACAAATGAGAGGCACCCCAGAGAGACAAGGAGAAAATTATCTGGGGCTGTAAGGAACTATCCCATGGACTCTCCAGTATTAGAGCCTATTAAATAAATAGGAATTTAAAATATAGGAGCACCCCAGCCATAGGTCCCAGGAGTCTATACCAGCCTTTTTTAATGCTAGCTGAAGGAAAAATTGCTAAAAAGTTATAACTATCAGCACACATAGCACCAGCATTTTTAACTATCCTGTCTATGACTCTTGAATAACATAATGGCTATTCTATGGCATAGTGGATAGGGTGATGAAACAGGACTTAGGAGGTCTAGGTTCTAGCCCCTGCTGGCCATGAAGGTCACTGGGTGACTTTGGACCACTGATGGTCTCTCAGCCTAATGTACCTCACAGAAATGCTGAGAGAATAAAAAGAAGAGGAGGGGAGAAATTGTATAAGACATCTTGGGTTCCTTGTAAAAGGGGAAAAGGCAGGGTATCCACAAAATAAATATAAATATTCTCCTGATCAAAGGAAATGTGACTTCTAAACAGCCAATATGGGTCTTTTCTGCATGCACTGAAGCGGGATACAACACATTTATCTGAAGTAACTATCCTGTTGAGCTTTATGGTACACATACAGTACTGTGCAACCAAGGGAGCAGGTGTCTGTTCTGTATGATTTTCTTATTCATTTTAATTTAGAACACTTCTGTATCACCTAATAGCTGAAGCTCTCCTGGTAATTTTCTAGTGTACAAGAGCATTTCTTCTTTGTAATTCTGAAATTATAAATAAAAACTACAGGATCAGAGAAGGGAGCAAGATATCTTCCCATGTTGCTCTCTGAATACAAAGATGTTACTCATAGGAAGGCAGGAACGAACTAGCTGAAATCTTGAGGTTTTAAGACACAGAAATGTTAAGACAGAAAAAAAAATGGATGGCTGGGAAATGACAGACTCTTTCTCATGTCTAAACATGCAGAGGATTGTACTCTAAACTTGTAATCCTAAAGACGTTTACTAAAGAGTAAAGTTCCATTCAATTCTGTGTGCCAATTTTAGACTAAACATGCTCTGAGGTGCACTAAAACACATGAATTATTTGTTATTTGTTTTTCGGCGCCAGGCGAAGACCGTTTTATTTAAGCAGCATTTTAAATGTTAATATTATTGAATTTTATTCGGCCAGGGCGGCTTATTTTATTTTACTGTATATATTTTAATTGTTATTGTTTTAATGTATTTTGTATTTTATTTGATGTTGTAAGCCGCCCCGAGGCCTCGGCAAGGGGCGGCATAGAAATGTTTTAATAAATGAATGAATGAATGAATTATAGCATCCATTTTCATGGACTAGCACACACTTCATCGAAGTTTATGACATGCTGCTTCTTCCCTTGGTAGAGAAAACACACGATACATCCCTTCCACCCACCATCAGGAATTGGGGGGGGGGGGGGGAGATTGTAAACAGCTAGGCCAAAAAGGCTATGACATGACATGCATGAAGAACAAGGTCAGAGAGCAAGAAACTACCACCCCCTTAGCCTAGGAGACACTAATCTGCAAGGTAAATGTACATCTCACGGGGTTCCACGGGACAAAGAACAATACGATGCAGGAGGCCAAGGCGGGGAGCCTATTTCCACCATGCCTCGAATTCATGGCTACTTCGGTGTTTCCCGGCCAACCGGCGAGAAAGGCAGGAAGACGGGGGAATCAGACTCCTGCGAAGATAAGGGGAGGATACCTTCGCCCTAGCCCAGCCCTGCCTAATCCAGTGCCTTCCAGATGTGCTGGAATACAGCTCCCATTACCCTCATTCAGGATAAGAATTCTATACCAACACTTGGAGCACCAGGATAGAGAAGACTGCCATAGCCTTTCTTACCCAGGTGCCCTCCAGATATGCTGGACTACAGCTCCCAACACTACTGCGGGGTGATGGGAGTTGTGTTACAACGTACCCGGAGAGCACCGGGTTGGGGAAGGGGCACGATCCCTCCCTTTCTTTCTTGTTGCTGCCGGTCCTACCACCATTCCATTCCTCGGGCTGGCGGGAGGGCGGACAAGTGGGCGGAGCCTCACCTTCAGCACCGGCGTCAGGTACTCGGCCACCTCCAGCGCTTTCCCTTTCACGGTGTTGATGACGCTCTGCATACTGCCTCGCCCTGCGTGGCCGGACGGAGGGGGACTCCTGCCGTCGGCGCCCACCACCAAACCACCAGCAGACCAACAGCAGGACCCTTCGAGCCGTCCTTTCTTTATTCCTTCCTTCCGGGAAATCCCAACAACAACCTCTACCCTCCCCCTCGTCTCCCCGCCCACCGCTGCCAACGGGCGTGGGGAAGCACGTGAGCTACTCCCCTAGCACGTGACACAGTCGACTTACTCTCCCCTTCCGCAGAGACCGGGACAGAAAAGCGAAGTAAGTGTGTCCGAGGTGGGAGAATTTCTCCAGGACAGTTTGAAAATATGGAGACAAACACCGCAGTTTGTTTTCCTCGCTCGAAGAGCAATCGTTTAAAGGCGCTATCTTAGGGTCAAAACAAACCAAAAGACAGCTTGCTGCCTGGGAAATACTGGGAGTTGTAGGACTTCATCAGGATTCTCTCTAGTCTGTTGTAGCAAAAGGTGCAATGGGTTTTGTGGTGCCTTAAAAGCTGGCATTTATTCTGATGTTAACCTCAAATTGACAGGTGTATATACACATGTATGGTAGGGTGGGTGAAAATGTAAATTGTAGCTACTTGGAGATAGCATGGTGCAGTCTCTGATCAGAGCTACATGTATAACTTCAGTGGATTTAATATTCTATCTTAGCTTCACGATGCAACAGGACTTTTATCTTGTTTGAGAGTTACAAGCCACCAGCACTATCAGTCTTCATTGGTTCTCCACTTTGTGCCCATACAATTCCTTCAATTTTTATAACAATTTATTTGGTATGTTTCACAAAGGCAAAGGTGCCCATGTTGGCCATTAGAAAATTCCAAAATCCATAGTAGTATAACACCTTTAAAAGACCAACCAACATATCAAAAAATGGGCAAGCTTTTGAGAACTCCACATAAATCTTCATCAGGTAAGATGTTACAACAAGCAGGGAGCAAATCAGAAGAGAGAATCTCTGATTTGATCTTTAAGTTACCTACAAGGCAGAGAACCAAGGGCTACTGAGAGGCTGCATCACAGCTTCCTGGAAAACACGTAGAAAGGCAGGAGACCAACCTACTCCATACTTCAATCAGAGAATGAACAGCTGCAAGGAGCTTGTTTAGTCATTCCCCACCAAAAAATATCTAGAAGAATGTTAAAGTTATGATACAATCACACCTGGAATACTGTGTACACTTCCAGTCATCATACCTGAAAAGGATATTGTAGAGTTAGAAAAAGGAGGAAAATTAAAATGATTTAGGGAGAAATTCCTTTTTGAGGAATGGTCACAACAACTGGAATTGCTTAGTGTAGAAAATCAAGTAAAGGGAGACAGAGGCATACAAAATCATGCATGGTGAGGAGAAAGTTGGTAGAGAAACATTTTCCTTCCTCTCTCATCATAATAAAACCCAGGTCATCCTATGAAGCAGATTGGTGAGAGATCCAAGAGAGATAAACAGACTTTTTTCACTCAACATATCTTTAAACAATTGAATTCTCTTCTGCAAGGTATTGTGATGGTCCTCAATTTAGACAACTTTAAAAGGGGACTGGATAAACGCACGGAACAGAAGGCCATCTAGTTCTGATAAATATACAACACCTCCTGTATCAGAAGCAATGTGCCTAAGTATGCCAGTTACTGGGACGCATGGGAAGGAAGGACCTATTGCACGCATGCCTTGCTTGAGGATTTTCTATGAGCAGCTGGCTGACCTTGTGCGAACAGAATGCTGGACTAGACAGACCTTGGCCTGATTCAGTATGGCTCTATTTATGGTCTTACATCCTATGAACCCGGGCCTCAGTTTGGCTTTGCCCCCCTTCCAAACCCTTTTCCTTCCACGCCATTTTTTGGATTATAAGACTAAGGTCAAGAACTGCTTTACTATTAATCTTTCTCCTCCATTCCTTTTCAAAACTGATCAAACACAACCATTTATGTGTTTATAATGACATTTTTGGCTTAAGAGCAGGATAAAAATGTTATCAAATATGAAATAAATTGTGTCTCAATCTTGAGATGAAATGGAGGAGAAAGAATCTGCAGACATACGATAGGTTTTGGAGTTCTTCTGCAGTCAACGAGTTATGGTATGCTTCTTACTCTTAACTTTTCCTATCTCCGTAGGTACCGCGTTGTTCGGTTCTCTATTGCTCTTCCTCGCACTTTGTCACGTGGGTAGGGAGCTTCCGCCTCCTCTCTGCGCGTGCGTAAAGGAGTAACCATTAGGACGCGGCAGGAATGGCTGGGAAAAGCGATGTATAAGGGGGAACCAGCTCTTCTCAGGTAACCGTATCCTGGGGAAGACCGGGGTGGCGGTAGTAGGAAAGTAGCGCCCTTTCCCCTTTATTGTTAAATAACTACGAGCCCCTCTTTATTCGGATCTCTACAAGGTTGGGGAAAGGTTGGGCAATTACTCCAGGTAGCGCTCAAGCAGCCCGGTTGGTCGAAGGCTGACCTATAGCTGGGTCGGAGGCTTGAGCAACACAGCTGATCATTGCCTACAATTGGCTCCTCCAATCTGATGCCTTGCAGATGTGTTAGCATCTGTTTCCTATCATCCCCAGCCAGCATGGCTTTTCCCCATGCAGACTGCAGATAGCGGGAGCTGCAGTCCATCCTGACTGAAGGGCGACAGCAGTGGCTCCCTAAGATTTTAGACAGATGGCAGTATCTTCTAGTGCTCTTGGGAATTTAACCTGGACCAACTTGCATGCAAAGCATGTGCTGTCTGCTCCTGAGCTATGGTCCTTCAATCTCTGCCAGCAAGATGTGGTTAAAATTTATTTGGGAAGCCACTGGTTTAAGTTTCATTGCGGCCGCAGGCTCATTAGGTGGCTTTTGGCAGCCCATTGTTCCATCAGCCTGGAGATCCCTGTTAAGATTATTAATCTGGTTCTTGGGCTTTAGTGGCAACCCAGTAAACATGAATTTCACAGAATGGGCTTTTCCTTGCATATAGATGAAAATGGGAGAAGCTCAGTGCTGGATTGTTTGTAAAAAGACAGGAGATGGGCTGGTAAAAAGGTAGTCACATTCTCACTGTCTGCAATATGTAAATAATAATGCCAGTCTACTTTAGTAGATTGCAGAGTTCATAACAATGGCAAAGATTGTGTCTGTAAAGTGCTTGGAATGCCGGAACTGTTGTGTGCGCACTAGTTAGTATTCTTATTACACCTATATGACTTGCATCCATAAGGTTGACTAATCCTGTCATGTTATAGAGTGGTTTGTATTGTTCCATGATCTGCTAGCATAGTGTATCTAAGATCACAATATGTAGTTGGACTGGTACTTAAAGGGGTATATAGGAAACAGAAAATACAAGAGCTCTCCTGGGAATATGGCTACTTCTGCCTATTGTACAGTATCTGTCTCAAATGTACATTGCAATACTGATTGCTGTTTTACTGCTGGATTTTATTCTGATGCCCTCTTCTTGCCCATAGCTCGTTTCCCACCTACACACAATGCTTAGATTTTGTATTTTTTATTTATTTAATTTTGGAGGCATAATACACACCCTATTTTCACTGCAAAGAGGTATGAATGGTTCTCCTTCAACATCATTGTCAAGGAAATGGTTTTAACAGTAGTCATATCATAGATTCTTATCGCTGAGAAAACCTGATTCTCTACCTCATAAATAAAATTTGTGCTAGTGCTTGTGGCATATAAAGATTGAAGTGTGCTCCTAACATCATATATGACAAAATATCCTCACTTTCCCTTTCACTGTGCTCCAGTATAATTTTAGAGATTTAAACATTACTTTTATTATGTTTTCTTTCCACCTTTTTTTCCTCTTGTAAGGAACCCACAGTGGCTCACATGATCCTCTTCCTTTCCATATTTATCCTCACACCAATGCTGTGAAGTAGATTAGTGCTTCTCTCTTTTTCAACATTGTACTTAACCATATAAAATGCAAAAATAAAGAAACTTACACACCCCAAAAAAAGGAAGAGAGAAAGAAAAAACGAACTTCATCAAAAATAGGGCAAAGCTACCTTTCTGCCACTATTCAAGAATCAATCAATCAATCGTGTGAACAAACTTGCTTTCCCCTGTCCCCCACCAAAAAAGGGAGGAGCAAGGCTACTTTTCTGTAGTGAAGTTCATGTGAACAATTGCCATTCATTAGTGGATAACAATAAAAGGGAAAATGCTTCACTTATGTCTTCTAAAATAGACACATCAAATGAACCCAGGTGGTTTTTAAACCCTGACTTGTTGCAAACAAGCAAGCAGCACTAGCAAAGCAGGGAAGTCATGTGCCTAGGATGCTTTCTGTGATAGGCAAGGCAGAGCTGGAGCATAGGATTTAACACGTAATATTAAACCTCCTCTCAGCAGAAATGATTGGGTAGCATTTACTAACAGGTGTCCCATTCACTATAACTCAGGGTTTAAAGAATAAGGAAGTGGCTTGTAGTGAGAAGTGAGTTATAATTTTCACTGATGAACAGTTTGCATTCATAAGTGCACACCTTCACAGAATCTTCCCTTTCTGCTGCTAATACTGTACCATATTGTGGAGAGTGGTGCCTATCTAAAAGGGAGATGTTCTGTTTTGTGTAACCTTATTTCGCTTTGTAAACTACATCCATCCTGTATTTATTGTGGAGTTCTTCCAGTCTTCAGTGTGGTATGTGCTGAATCTGCACAGCCATAATGAAAGTTCCAAGTGAGCTTTCCCAGTAGATTTAATTTGTTGTGTCAACTGTCCAGTAATCAGTATATGCCATTTCAATTCATGAAGCAACAGCCAGATTCTGCATTTAAGCTGACTGTTGTTTAATATTTTAAACACAGGCAGTATGTAGAGAAATACACAATTATGTATAATGAGAATGAAAACAAAAGTATGAATTTGGAATGTAGTGTATTAAAGTCCTGAGTGCTGAGTGTCCTTTCTTAGACAAAGCTGAATTGTTTTTGCTTCTGTGCCCATAACTTGATTTGACAGTTATCAAAAATTTGATTTCTGCTCTACAAGAAATCTAGTGTAAATTCTATGTATAAAACAAACAAACAACCCTTCCTTGCTTTCCCCATGCCCTTTGCTTTATCTTATGAGGAAGTAGCCCTATGGAGCTGAGCATTAGCGCATACACAACTGGTGCAGAGTGGGAGGAGCAGCAGCAGAGGCAATCTTCATCTCCTTTCTCTCCCAATTCATGTTTATTTCAGAGAGGGAAAGCAGAAGGCTGGAGAGGCCCGAGGATACTTTGCATCCTATGTTTTCCAGTTTTCTTTTCCCCTTGGACTCTGAAATTCCCCCCTCTACCCACTCTTAAGGATAGCTTCTTGACCCTGAAGAGCAGCCACTGCATTTCTGTTCACACCAGCTATGAGGGCATGGAGGAGGGGGTTGGAGCACCACTTCTCAGACCAGTCCTGTAGCCCTTCAGACAATGTCTAGGGGTCATAGGATCACTCCCTCTGTTTATTTTCACAGAATTGACTAATACGTAGATGTGTGTGTGTGTGTGTGTTTATTTATTAAACTTATATTCTGCATTAATAGTCCTGTAGGACTTTCTAGTCAGGGGTGTGTGTGTGAGAATAATTGTGAGTTTGTTCACAAATACTGAAGCTTAAAAGGGTATACTGCTATAAAAACCAAACCAAAATGGATTAATTATATAGATGAAAGAAAAAATCAAATGTTTGATAAAATACATATCTGCAGTTTAAATTCTTGTTACACAACTTGGATCACCTGTTCCAAAATGCTTGGATGGAATAAGCCTTTCAGCAGACACTGAACATGAGACATGTACTGTAAAATTCCATTTGTATATGGAGTCAAGCAATAAAACATGTTGCTTTTTTTCTTAAATGACTTATCTGATAAGCCTTTTGCTTTGCCATTCAAAGGGCACTGTCAACAAGGCAACAAAATGGATTCTAAAGGCTACAATCAGCCTACTCGGTG